>NC_056747.1:386187344-386294844 GCF_019279795.1 Protopterus annectens | reverse complement strand
AACTGAAAAGTTCCATCATTGTTTGAAGCATGCCTTGAGGGAGAGAAATATGCCTTTACATTTAATAAACTCTCATGGAATTATTTTTGTTTAAGAGGGCACTAGACTTCACTTTTGTATGTATGGGACAAAGCCTAGATACTGAAAACACAAAAGGCTTCTAACAGTAGAGTGCAGAACCTCCAGTGGGATCAGTTGAATCAGAAAGTCTTCCAAATAAAGCTAAATATTTATATAGCAACCTGAATTCTGTATCAGAATTTAAACTAGTTAATGGGTTAGGTTTCCATTTTAGAGATGGTGTGAAAAGACAACAGCAGTATGTACCTTACACATTCTGTCAGCTCCTACAGTGCTGTTGTGGTCTGGGCTGTGACTACTAACTTTCATAAACATCATGTAAGGGAAGGGCTGTCCATTTTGGCTACAAAAGTGTTATCATTTTTCTATACATGTTTGGAGGTGAAGAATCTACTAAAAGCTAATGGAAAACATGTCCCATTTAATGCATTGTCTCAGTAAAAATAATGTCCTTGAGGATGAAAAGCTCCCTATCCCAACATTAAGAAAAATTAAAGTGCAATTGCAGTAAAAAAAAAAAAAAAAGGTGAGCTTTTCTGTCATATATTTAAAGTGCTTTTGCAGGAGGGGCTTTACTCCTCTGTGCTCCACTACATCCGTTCTATGTATTTATACTAATCTCAAGATCACCGAACCTCAGGATTGGGGGGATACATCTTGACATATCTTTTTGAGGACCACAATTATGGTCCCTGATCTTTCAGTGGACACCTAGAGGTAAACCTGAAACCTGAGAGTTGTTTTTATAATCATTTTCTGATCCATGAAGGTATTCTATATCATAAAAATCCTCATCGTCAGAAGATAAGGGAGTAGGGCATAGTTTAATTATTAACATCCAATATCTTCATCACTACTGACGAAGGTTCTTATCTGTCCATCGGGTATATACATATGTGCTGGTCTGTGGAGGAGAGCAGCACTGATATTTCTTGTTGTCTGATTTAATTTTTCTTGGACTGTGTTGTAGTGTTCTTTAGCAAAGATGTCAATCAAACACCATCTAAGGGAATAGAGTAGAGAGGTACAATGAAGCACAGTAGACAAAGCATTTTTAACATAAGCTTTAGGCCAGTAAGATCAGTAAGATACATTTGGAGTCAGACATCCTGTGCACTTACAGTACAAATCCAGTGTAATTCCAGACTTGTTTCATCAGTAAGATACATTTGGAGTCAGACATCCTGAGCACTTTTACTACAGTTATGGTATAATTCCAGACTTGTTTCATCAGTAAGATACATTTGGAGTCAGACATCCTGAGCACTTATACTACAGTTATGGTATAATTCCAGACTGCTTTCTGTTAATGAGCTGCACCCACCCTTCCCATTTGCTCTACTGGCTTATAAATTAAATTCCTTCCTTTATTCATTAATTTACTTATTTTCCAGTACTTGCTTTATCTGGTTAAGAGTCGCATTGAATCTGCAGCCTATCCCAGCATCCAGCAGACATAGGAAGGAGAGCAAATAATGCACATCCTACCATTTTGTAGCAGGATACACAAACATACCATGCACACATATCTTCAGGCAAGTTTGAAGGCTCTTCCGTTCCCGTCAGCAGATCTTTGGGATGTGAAAGAAACTGAAGCACTTAGTGACAGCCCATGTGGATACAAAGGGATGCACAGAAGGCACCCCATTTAGAAATGAAACCAGGGAAACAAGCACTATGAGGCAGTAATTTTAATCACTGCACCTCTGATCCACCCCTCTAGTGATTAATGGTTCTGCCTATAAAATATGTGTACCTCTGTATTTTTACACACTGATTAGTAAAATGTCTTATGTAAAAGGTGGATTGCCAGTGTCACACTTCACACCATAAATGATTCATTATTTGCATATTGTTCTGCTTGTGTTTTATAGTGAAGTAATAGTAAAGCTAGCAGATCAGTGGGACAGAAAAAAATGCATGCTCATGTATTCAGTCTCTGAATTGTCTGGTATATGTTTAATCCTTCTCAGGTTTACATGGGGAAATGGTGTCTCAATCAATGAGAATAAGGTAGAAAACGTCCATTGTGTGATGCATACATACATACACACACACACACACACACACACACACACACACACACACACACACACACACACACACACACAAAATGGTAGCATGAAAGTTCAGTAGTTGTATGTCAAATCTCTGCAGTTACATCATTAGTCTTCGTCTCCCACAAACTGCCGCACCTGTTTAGAGTCATTTTACAGCTATAGTAAGATTTTTTCAGGTGGTTATTATTAAACCCTAGTTTCTCTCCCATAACAGTAAAAATTCACATTGGTATACATACTGTATATGTGCTGCTGCTGTATGTACGTTTATTTAAACAGTCATCTAACAGACTCTCTTGATTTCTGATAATTAAGTATCCACCATAAGCCCTTGAAATTACCTTCCCTGATTCATAAATGCCTGCCAAACCTCAATCTAAACCCACAGCACAAGTACACGTAGTGTAATTAAGCTACAGAAGTTTATGAGCAAATGAAACAAAAAAACATTTTTGTAAAGGGTATGCCCTTCTGTAGCTAACAAGTATGGGGGCTTTGCCCTCCCACCTCCTTACTTTATTATTTTCATTCTGAGATCAGCACTGCTCAGGGGAAGAGCAGTCAGTAACAGACAGTGAAAAACTGTCTTACTTCTTCTGCAGGAAGCCACAGTCCCAGACAATATCAAAAGTATTAGACACTCGGGACTTCCAAGAGACGGCACATTGATCAACAGCTCTTAATTTTAGCTCTCCCAGTGTGAAAACAGAAACTGAGAAACAACAGTCAGTGACATTGTCAGCTTGAGTAAAATTACTGGCAAGTAAGTACACTGTCTGGATGCCCGCAAAGTGGAGACTAAGACCCCAAAATGGCTAGAAAACGTGAAAAGGAAACATTGACTGGAGAGATCTTGTAGCTGTTCAGCAAAAAACTGTTCAAGCTCTAACTTTGGTGCAAGACATGGCCTCCAGTAATCTAGAGGTAAAAATAAGTCAAATGTGCTCAGAGCTGATTAAAATAAATGAAACCCTGAAGGAGTAAATCAACTCAAATAACAGAAGGCTGGAACAAATGGAAGAAGCGTTAACAAGATATTCAGATGAGCTGATAAAACTACCATAATCAGATCAAAATGAAGAAAAGGCTGGCTGAGTATGATTGTTCAAGAAGAAATGTTTCAAAAAATGTATGAAACAACCAATGCACTCTGATTTACTGAAATAACTGAAACCACAGTTTATTAAAACTTCTCTTCACAGAAATTAAGCACTTTCAACCTTAAATAGGTCTTCATCAGCCCAGTGAAGACCTATTCAAGGCCAAAAGTGCCTAATTTCTCTGAAGAGGAATTTTAATAAACTGTGGTTTCTGGTTTTTTTTCAGTAACTCAGAATGCTTTGGTTGTTTCATACACTATTTCTTTTAAACCTTCAAGCCTCTTTTTGTGGTCTTTGTCAAGTTATGTTTCAGAAATGGTAGAATTAGAAGACAGCACATAGGGAAAATCTGAGATTTCTGCTGTAACAGAGAAACTAGAAGGGACAGACTGTATTATTTTTTATGAAGGCACAAAAAAGTAACTGGACTGGTATTCCACAGCAGAAACTGTAAACTGAAAGGGTGCATTGTGTGTTTGCTTCACATCTGGCAATGAGAAAGAAGCCAATATCTTTATTAGTAAAGATTCAAACCTATAAACAGAAATAGTTAATCCTGACAAAACTATGGCAAAAGGACAAAATATTAAAAGTTGGAGACAGTAAAGTGTTTAAACTGATTATTCACTGTACACCAGGCAGAAGAGAAACAAATTTATTCCAGTAATCAGGGCACGGCCGACCTTAGGCATCGGCGAACTATGCAACTGCCTAGGGCGCCGTACAGTAAAGGGCGCAGTTTGTGTTCATTTCTTTATTTTAATTAATTTACTTTTCTGATATGTGAATGCATAATAAGAAAAGTACATTAATTAAAATGAATAAATAAACCATAGGGTGCCAGAATCGTAGGTTGAGAGGGAGGTGCGAGTGCTCTCCCACTTTTATACCTGCAGTGTGATGAGGAGGCTTCCACTACCTTTAAGGAGAAATATATGCATGTCATACGCACGTTCGCCAATCGCCAACACTGATGTAAAGACGTTTTTATGGTGGCGCGTGGAAATTAAACAAGCACTTTGAGAGGGATTAATTCCATGTGTATGCGTGTGGCTGTTTCGTTTATAAAGAAGATAAGTAAGTGTATTCATGCGTGTGTGTGTTTGTGTAGTTTAAACTTGGTTTCTGTATGCAAGAGAAAGTATATGTGTGTGTGTGTGTGTAGAAATTCAGTAGTTTTCCTCGTTGTCTTGTCCGGCACATACACATTTAGTCAATCAATCGTCATGTGTACACAACTTGTTCTAAAGTTCCATTTACAAAAAATAGAGATGTGTACAGTACACTCATACAGCCTCGTGCACAAGTGTTTAAACAGAAACACACATATAAACAAGTGCGCGCATGCACACACACACACACACACACACACACACACACACACACACACACACACACACACCTGTCTGAGATAAAGAGCTGTGATAAGAAGTGCAGGATATTTCCCTATGACACACCATATCTGCATCCTCAAGCTCTGAACTAATTTATACTACAGCAGCGGTCATCATAATAAAATTCATATAATTAAAACTAGGGTTACCACCTTTCCCTCTTTAGACAGAACAGTCCCTAAATGGGCAGCTTTGTCCTGGAGAAAACATGAAAAAAATGGCAAGGATCTTGAGATTTAGGACAAAATATTTCTTACGTTTCCCTTAACTATTGCATATAATTATTTTGGTTAGACTGCTAACACTGCAGGGTAGGTTTTGGTGGGTGCTGCACTCCTAACTGTGCTGCCCTTCAGATTAGACCTTAAACTAAGAACCTATGTGCCTGAGTTGATGGTAGCTCATGTGGATATAAAAGATATTACAGAACCTATCAAAAAGAGTAGGATCAAAAAATCAACTTTCTAAGTTACAAAAGTGCAATATTTAAAATCTATCCCTACTTTTTCTACCATTCCATCTACATCATGTTAGGCTTTGTCCAGATTTCTTGCACTAAGAGGTTGAGAGGTATGCATACCTCTCAACTGTCCAGACCTATGCCTCATATTTTTGACCTATTCCTCATAAAATTTGTGTTTTTTTCTGGCAAATCATTGAGGATTTAAATAACTAAATGTCACACATTTGATTTTCAGCCTTTATTTCCTGCAGAAAACGCATACTAAGACAAATGCTGTTATTCTAGCAACTTTTTAAGTCTATAAGTGCAATATTTATAATCTGTCCCTGTTTGGGGGACTTTGTGCCCCCCCCATTATTTTAGGCTTTGTTCAGATTTCTTGTGCCAAGAGATTGAGAGGTATGGAGGCATGGTATGTAATGCCCTAGTTGCCGATTATTTGTTGCATTTTAAGGGTGGATAGGGGTTCTGCATTCCTTAGTGTGCCATCCTTTGTTTAAGATGCCTAGTAACTATGAACATGTCTGTTTCTCAGTCATTCTCTATTGCAATATTACCAGTGTACCATTTTTTTCTTTAATGCAACATAGGCAATTACTTCTTCAAGGGCAGCAAGCACTGAATTTGTAGATGGAACAGTGAAATGTAAAGTTCTTTGCCAGTAACAGCCTCTTCATTAGTTACAAATCTCTTTAATATAGAATTATTCAGATGAATTTTACTTCTGCAGAGATTGTGCTTACTGACTGATACTGTTTAAGGAAGTTTGAGGGGCCATTTATGTTTAAAATATTCTGAAATGGTCAGGTTTGTCATTATTGGGTCATACATTTTGTTTCATTACTTGCAGCTAGCTGTTTTTTGTTTATCAAATGGCACACTGTGTTGTAAAATCTGAAAGCAGTGTTAGTAGCATAATTGCCTTTGGTGCAGAAGGCTGTGGATTCCACTCCCACACCATGTAGATGGAGTGCTGATATGCAGTGCCCATATTATTGTTGATTATTTGGTGCATTATAAGGGGGGATAGGGGTTCTACACTCCTGAGTATGGCCTTTTGTATGAGATGCCTAGTGACTGTGAACTTGTTAGTCATTTCCTATTGCAATATTACCAACTTACTAATTTGTAATGTAATATAGGCAATTAATTTTTCAAGGGCAGCAGGCACTGAATTTGTAGATAAAATTGATGTGTGAAGTTGTTTGCCAGTAGCAACCTCTTCATTAGTTACAGATTTCTTTAATGTGGAATTCAGATGATGTTACTTCTGCAGAGATTGTGCGTGTGGAATAATGTTGGTGGATTGTAATGAGAGAAGTCTTGAGTGGCCTTTTATTGTTGAAATTTTCTGGAATGGGTAGTTATTGGTTCATACATTTTGTTTCATTGCTTATTAAAAGAATGTTTAAAACTACAAATTTAAAACATATTCTAACAAGTGGTGCTGTATTATACAAGGAATATAATTCAATACAATCAGGAAATTTAATTAAAGAATAAATACATGTATGCATGGCCCTAAAAAAATGTGTGCAAGGAGTCTGTTTTGAAAACAGCCCAAAGGTAAACTTAATTCTCCACCAACCAGATGCATTTCTATGAATGTGGGTTTTCATGCCGTTTCAATGAATGTGAGTTTGCCATTTCAATTAATGTAAGTTTCAAGGAAAGAGAAGTTTACTGCTCATGCTAAGTCTGTTGTCATTGTGAGACTGTAATGTTTGTTTAGCAAATGGCTATCTGTGTTTATGCTACTTTATTTCAATATCTGTAATCATTGTAGAGGCAAATAGATCAGTATGCATGTTATCTGGTGAGATAACCAAATAATAGAACACTGGAATGGCTGAGGAGGGGGCTGCTCCTGGGGGCTGCTCTGGGGTGGGTGGTCTATTACTCGTCCTAGGACTCTACTTGACCATGATCTGGCTCTGGTATTTCAAGTAGAAAATACATATGCAAAGGTAGCTGCAGTTTAACTACATTACAAGGTATCTTTTTCTTCCTAAACATTTAAATAATTTAAGGAAATGACTGTAGTGGCTTTCTTGGGGAATGACCCAGTGGGTGTGGCTCAAATAGAGGTGTTTCATGTGTGGTGTGGGTGGGGCTTAAGGGGCACCAGAACACTACTTCACCTAGGGCACCATTTCAGCTAAGGCTGGCCCTGAATCAGGGAATGTTGAGAGGCAGGTGTGTGATTCAAGTTGTTGTATTCAGCTGTCTTCAGAATATTTTTTTTCCTGGAGGATCAAAGTCATTTTATGATACAAAACAGGCAGAGAAGGAAATACAAAAGTTTGTCCAACAAAAAGTGAGCCATCAATCAAAAGGGGACTCTGCTTCTCATTCTTCTGTTTATAAAGCACAGAGAGACTGTGCCAGTGAAATCGTTTCCACTGTTCTAAAGGAAAATGCTTCAGAGACAGAGAAAAACACAGGACTTGACCAGAAGAATTGAGAGTAACTTGGAATTCCATACTTGGACCGATGCTGTTCAATATCTTTATCAATACTTGTCACTCTGCTGTTCCTAACACCAAAGTAAACCGATATGCAGACGATTCAACTTTAGTCTTCTCTGCCTTAAATCTCCCTGAACTCCTATCAAAGACCCAGACTGCCTTCTCAACCACTGAAGCCTGGATGCTCCAAAACCACCTTTCCCTAAACGCAAACAGATCCAAAATATTAATCTTCCTACCATCAAAATCCTTCACTTTTGACAAAAGCTCTTTCCTAGTTCTAAGCCAGAATAAGTCTCCTATTGAAGTTGCCCCCATGCTAAATTACTTGGTGTAACTAAAATTTGATAACCATATACTTATTAAAATAAAGAAAACCCACCAAAAACTGGGTATGTTCTAAAGGAACAATCGCTTCCTCTCACCTCATACCAGACTTACTCTCACCTCCACTTACCTCCTTCCCTCCCTAATGTACACAGCACCCCTGCTAACCAACCTATCTTCATCCATCACCTCCAAATTAGAAAACTGTTATAACAAAAATCTCCAAATTCACCTCGTAACTCCAAAAGCTCCTCCCATCACTGCCTTGCCCTTCACGCTCTAAATTGGCTAGAACTTCCAAATTATCTGGACTACCTCCAACTCATCACAGCCCACAATCTACTCTTCAACCCCACCAAATGTCCTGCCCTCGAAAACATCCTTCTCCCGTATGTGCCAAATAGAACCCTTAGATCTGCACATCAAAACTTAATCACTGTCGACAAACCTAACTGCCCACCAGGACAACTACTCCTCTCTTTTTCCTTAGCCAAAAAATGGAATTCTCTTCCTTCTACCCTAAGAATAGTGGAAAACATAGCAAGCTTCAAAACACAGCTTCATTCCAACTTCTCTTCTACCCAGAAATGTACCTGCATTCTTCCAACTTAACCAGTTTCCCTCCCTTCTAATCCTATAATCCCCATGCTTTATCCCATCTACTTATGCTAACTTTCTTAGATATGTTGGAACAAATAATTTCCTTCTAAAAATCTACCTACCTTCAACCTACCTTTCAAACTCAAAAGCCTGCTTGCTCTAATAAAATTACTACAACCTTGGCTTCAAGCTCCCTAATGACAGCTCCTTATAATTACAATTGCGTGTTAAGTTAATATTGTAAGTACTTTTCTCTGATTTGTATATAATCTTGTATCTGTACTGAGCATCTGTTGTGTACTTTATTCTGTTTTATCACTTGTATTCTGAATTTTTACTGTATTTTGCTTTGTTGGAGCTTTTCTCCTTAGGCCTTCACTAAAAACAGCTCACTGGGCCCAGTGGACTTTCCCGGTCAACAAACTGGAAATAAATAAGCAATAATTGAAGTTGTGAGATGAAGGTGAACAGGAAGTAGGCCAACAACATGGAAATTAGTGAATAAATGTGATTGAACCAATCACATTTGTGAAATATGGCTGTATAAAATAAGTGAAAAGAGTGGGCTTTTGTTGACTTTGTTAAATTTGTGGGTAACTGAAAAGCATTTGCTTCACTTCGTGTCATTAATGTTTGAAAGAACTCTGAGAGGAGAGGAAGAAGGAAAAGGTAACTAAGTAAAACAATTTCTGTTCTTAAATTGCATGTTTTATAGTAAAATATTTTAAGTTGTTTTTGTATTTGATAAAGTTACTAAAATAAACAGATGCCTTTTTTCCTTTTTGTCTTCCTCTTTTTCTTTCTACTTTTTTTGGTATTAAGGAATATAGGCATTAACAATGCAAAAAGAGAAGAAAAGTTAGATAAAAGCATGTTTAAGTTAATTGGCTGTAATCTTAGTTTATTGAGGTGGGGGATGGGGTGTAAAAGTGCACAGATCATAATATATGTAGAGATATGTTGTCTCTTACTTTGCATAGGAGAATATCTGGAGTAAGACCCAGGATTTAATTTAATATTTTTTAAGTGGAAACAAGTAAATATGAGATCAACAAATATAATGAAAAGCTTTCCTTTACCAGTAAATGTTTCAGCCTATCTTTCAAGCTACAGCAGAGGACTAATTTTGATCTTTTTTTCTTTTATGTTTCCATGGAGATAAGATGATAAAAGGGCAATAAAAGACAGAACAGAACACTGTTTTTTTCCAGGCTAAACATTAATGATTTCTGAAAGCATGCAAGTTGTTTTTGCATTCTGGGGGTTGGGATAAAGATAAAAAAATAACACTCACCAACTAGTTTAAGTAGAAGCACAGGCAATAACGAGTCTTAGCATGAAGACCCTCAGTTTCAGGTTAATTAGGGCCTATGTTAGCAGCTGTCTATTCAGCATAAATGTTCCTATTAAGAGGGTTAAACTTCATTATTTGAAAATGTACTCAGTAACGTGTGTTTGTATTAAGTTAAAAGGTTCTGGGGGGTGTTCTGGGATGTGTTTTTTTTTTGAGGGTTTTTATTAAAACAAAAAGTCTTGTAAAATGTAACATAGTTTCCAGTGTTTATGATAAAAGATTAATCTGCCACACATTAGTGGGTGCATGTATCACAAAAGCTAAAAATAGACATTTAAAAAGCTACCATATATGTAATGGTGGGAATGATAACTTCATACCATAAAAGCAACACTTTCCATATTACCTTAGACTGTGAATGGTCTCACAGGTATTGACAAAAACAAAAAATAATTATATTAAGACATGCAGAGCACAAATAGCAATGCTACAGCAGACTAGTTTGGAAAGAACCAAGCATGTGAATTTGGTAAAGAAAGGATTTCAGGATGGATATTCTGCAGAGCATTAGGGACAAAGGAAAAGGGAAGTACTTGTGCCAATTGCTAGAGGAGCTCCAGTAGTGATAGAAGGAATGGAAAAAGACAATTGCAGATTTGTGGTAGTAAAGGACTTCTGGCAAGGGATGAAGATTACACTGACATGTATTTATATTCTACCTAAAACTGTTATGGAGCTTAAAAATTTGGGGAGAAATGGTCAGCTTTCAGCAAGGAATATTACTTATAAATGGGGACTGAAATTTAATTTGCAATAGTAAAAGTAAAGATGTATTTGGGGGGCCTAGAGTGGAAAATATAACAAAAGAGGGTAGATTTCTGAAGAAGTTTATGAAACAATTTAATATGGAAGACATGCATTCAGTAGAAGGAACTCTTAAGAGAATTTACATGTTATTCCCCAATGTCAATAACTGTGCTAGGCTAGACAGAAATTGTATTTTACAGGAACATGTGCATTTAATTGAGAACTTTGACACACATCCAATAACTATTTCAGATCATGCAAAATAATTAAAGATGAGACATTGTCACCTCTCCACCTACCTGTTAAAGTGAGGAATTTATGGAATGGGTAGTGGAAATTATCTGGGAGTTATTAGGGAAGACAGAAAGTTCTCCAGAAATTATAGTTATTGAGCGTGATAAAATGAAAGCAGAGTTTAAAAATAGGGTAGAAATAAAAGAAGAAGAGATCTAGTTAAGAAGTAATAAGAAGTAATTAGAGGGGCTGACAAAGGTTAAAGGTTTAGAAAATAAGCAGAATCTCAGATAGCAAGAAGTGCAGTTGCAGATTACTAAAGAGAAAATAAGGGAGTACCTGGATAATATGTATGAGTTTAGAAAGATTGCTATTAAGTAAATGTTTTTTTATAATTTCAGACCACAAAAGCATTTGGCACAATGACATGGGCAACAGAAAGGAGAAAGGGTTGTTGCCAGACTTAGGGAGACTATATCAAGAACTAACCAGAAGTCCATTAGAGAGAAGTGTTACAGATATTTTGGAAGTTTTGTGAAAATTTGTGTAAAGCAAAGAAATGGGAAAAATCAAGAAAAGTATAAATGAAAATATTGATGGAAGACTTAGGATCATAGGATCATAGGAAATTACTAGGCTATTGGCCCTGAGGCCCTTATAAGCCTAGCCAAGAGTTCAGCCTATGCATAGACAAATCATCCCCCGATGCCCCTGTCCAGCAGGGACACGGGTGGAATCCCAGGGATGTATTTTATATTTCCCATCCAGATTATGCTTAAAAAGGGGTAAAGAGGTACTCTACTTGACGTGGAGAGACAGTTTGTTCCATAGATGGGGGAGTCTCTGGGACACAAATCTGTCCTGTCAGCAAGTCCTACTGATGTCACAGACCAGGTTGAGGCTGTGTGTGCGGGTTACTCGAATGGAGCTTAACTTACGGATATGCAGCAGTCCCATCAAGGCCGAGATCACCTTGTATGCCAGACAGAGGTCACCTCTGAGGGGTCTGTATGAAACAGAGTAGAGGCATAGGGCTTTTAGCCTATGTGTGTATGGTAGATTTTTGAGGCCATGGATTCTCCTGGTGAGGAACCTCTGTGGTCTCTCCAGCTGCTGCATGTGCTTTACGAGGTACATGATGAATGGGGCATTGTACTCAATAATAGGCCTTATAAGAGAATAATATAGGGATGTTATGACCTCCTTGTCCCTGTATGAGATACCCTTACTTATGAGGTGGACCATGTAGAAAGCTTTCCGTGCAATGAAAGCAACATGGTGGTCAAAAGTCAGGTTGCTATCAATCTGGGTGCCCAAATCCCTCACGACTGACTGCATGCTTAGAACGTTGTTATTAATGTGATAATTTGTGGGGACATCTCTCTCCCCAAAGGGGATGATGATGCATTTTTTTGTATTCAGCTTGAGGCCGTGTTTCTGGCACCAGTCATTTGTTTGGGTGAGACCCTCTTGGAGGATGTCCACGTCACTAGGGGAATTGATAACAGCTCCCAACTTGCAGTCATCTGCAAACTTGGTCAGCCATAGCTGACTAGTTTTGGCCTGTACCTCAGAAAAGTATATCCCAAATAGCAGAGGCCCCAAGACCGAACCCTGGGGTATGCCACTTGATACGGGTCTACTGCTTGAATTGGCTTCCCCTATTTTGACTACGTGGGTTCTATCAGTGAGCCAGTTAGCTACCCATCTGGTAACATACAGACTGATGCATAGTTGAGAGAGTTTATCTATTATGCTCGAGTGGGGAATAGTGTCAAAGGCTTTGGCCAGATCAAGGTAGGAAGTGTGCACTGTCTTCCCCTCATCCATGGCTTTGGTGACTGTCTCAAAAAAGTCAACCAAATTTAACAGACATGACCGCCCCTTGATGAAGCCAAACTGTGTGGGATCGAGTGTTTGGAGGTTGCCAATGTCCTTGTTTATGAGGTCCATGTTAATCCATTCCATGGCCTTGCAGATTAGGCTAGTTAGGCTTAGGGGTCTATAATTTCCCAGATCAATGGACACTCCACCTTTGTGTAAAGGGATGACAGTGGTTGTCCTCCACTCAGCTGGGACAAAACTGGTACTCAGGCTTTGGTTGAATAGAATACCTAATGGTGCTGCAAGTTCCTGCCTGAGTTCATGTAGGATGCAGCCTGGGATGTTATTGGGTCCCATGGAGCCTGTATTTTTTGCCTTTGAAAGAGCAGTGATGACCTGACCCCTAGATATAAGGGAAAGGGGGCGGGTACTGGGAATGTCCTGATTTACTGATGGGGGAAACAGAGGGGGTGAAATTTTCACTGAATCTGTCAGCCAGCAAGTTTGCTATATCTACAGCAATTGTATATGTGGTGTCCTTGACCATCAGATCTGGGTGCTACCTTTGAGATTACGAGCATATGTGAGGAAGGCCTTATGACTGTCTCTAGTAGGTGTGGTCAATTTGGACTTGAAGTTTGCTTTGTAGGATTTCACTAGTGCTCTTATGTACTTGTTTAGGCTAAGGAGAGATTGCTTCCAATTGGGCACCTGCTCCTTCTTGGTCCTGGTCAGCAATTTTTTTCTTCTGTTATACAGTTTATTTATTACAGATTTCCACCATACAGCTTTACACTTCCTTGCAGAGCATGATTTAGTCCTGTCAGGTATTCCTGATTCCATGCATCTATATAAATGTTCATATAGTAATTTGGTATAGTTTTGGATACTGGTGCCATTTCCAAGAGAGGGGGAGAGGCCTGTGAAGCTATTTATACCATCCCTCAGGAGTCTGTAACCAGCTTTGGAGAAGTTTTTTTGATTGATCCTAGCTAGAGAGGGGTCAGGGGAGATGGTGACTTCAAACGTGACCGTTTTATGGTCGGATCTTACAAGGGAGGATGATACTACAGGGATACTGCAGTGGCTACTCATGTTGGTTTATACCAAGTCCAAGATATTATCACCTCTTGTGGGGATATCGACTAGCTGTTCCAAAGCATTTACATTTACAAAATCGGGGAATCTCTGGGTATTTGTGTTCTGACAAGAGTAGTTCTTCCAGTCTATGTTTGGGTAGTTAAAGTCACCCAGGATCAGCATAAAGGATTGAATCTTGATAGATTCGAAGAGGTCTAGATAGGCAGTTTGGGCATCTTGGGTCAGATTTGGGGTCTGGTAGCTAGCTATTATTGGTATAGGGGTCTTGTCAATAGTTAACTGCACCTGGAGTGTCTCTTGTGTGTCATATTGACTGTTTGACCAGCCTGGAGGTGTGTATGTTAAATATACCAAAGTTACAGGCAGATGAATTTTGTTATTTGCTAGTAATTACAGGTGTGGGGGTAGCCACATTCTTTGATTTCCTGTCCTTGCCTATTTAAGTGGTACAGTGTGAAATATTTTCTGCTTAAAACCTCAGCTTTGGCCGGCTAAGAACTTGCTGTATTCAACTGGACATATAAGAGAATTTAAGTACCTTTATCTGCACTTTTTTTTCAAAGAAATACAGTATTTAAATTGATTCTAACTGTGTGTTGCAGGAATATTAACTGAACTGGAAGTTTTGACTCTGCTCTTCAGTTAGTCTCACCCACCGTCCCTGTTTTTGTTTTGGTGTTAATCTTAGTGGCCTTGAAACTGCCCGCCCCTCTTGTAAATTTGTGTTTGGATACTCCTTCTGGGCCCATCTCATTTGCTCACTCAACTGAGTGCAGTGAGATCATATTCTGATTTCAGGCACTCCTACTGTGTACAAAGAGAGCATCTGGGAAAAAAAATTAAGCTTGTTTCCTGCCTTTCCTGTTAAGTGGTATAGACTATTTGTAGGCTTCTGAGCCCCCAAGCCCTTCTGTATTGGAGGGAAGCCTTCTAGCTTAGGTTTTTTTTTTCTTATAACTAGCCAGTTTTCTAGTTTCAGCACTCAAATCTGTTTCTTTGATCTCAGCACTTGCTCAGGAAAAAAAAAAAAATTCATCTGCTTTTACTGTACTTGTGTTTCTACCTACTTTATTTTACTTTTGCATCATCTTAAAAGTACTCAATTGTATTTATTACTGCTTGGTGTAACTCACTCTAAGCCTTTTGGTTTAAACACTTGGGCTTCGGACCAGTTTTGCACTGAGAGGGTTTGTGGTCTGCACTGTAGTGGCAGAACAGGTAGCTTATATCCTTCTAGGTTGGGAACTGCTGATTGAGGGCTCAGTGTCTGTTATTCTAAAAGTGTATTAATTCTGGTTTAAGCACTTGGGCTTTCAGGCCAGTTATTTTACATTAAGAGGGTTCGTGGTCTGCACTCTTGTGGGAGGAGAGGCTGGACTCTGCCCTTCTGAGCTGGGAATTTCTGGTTAAAGGCTTATAGTGCATGCATATCTGAACTGCTTCTTACTGAAGTTGGTGCGCCTTGTTTGCTGTGGCATAGACTGGATTCAGGCCTGCTGGATCTAGCTTTGTTTGTGTAACTTGAGCACTAATCCAGGCATTCTCTGAAGTATTCAATTGTATTTATTACTGCTTGGTAGTAACTTGATTAAAGTGTAGCTATCATTCTAAGTCTTTTGGATTAAGCACTTGGGCTTCAGACCAGTTGTTTTACATTAGGAAGGTTTGTGGCACGCACTGTGGTGGCAGGACAGGTAGCTTTCATCCTTCTAAGTTGGGGACTGCTGATTGAGAGCCCAGTGTCTGTTATTCTTAAAGTGTATTAGTTCTGGTTTAGGCACTTGGGCTTCAGGCCAGTTATTTTACATTAAGAAGGTTCGTGGTCTGCACTCTTGTGGGAGAAGAGGCTGGACTCTGCCCTTCTGAGCTGGGAATTTCTGGTTAGAGGTTTATAGTGCCTGAATATTTGAACTGTATCTTACTGAAATTGGTACACCTTGTTTGCAGTAGCATAGACTAGATCCAGGCCTGCTGAATCTAGCTTTGTTTATATGCTTGTTGTTTGTTTGCTTGTTATTTCCCTGGAACGCTAATTCCACCTAATACGCGGCTTCTCAGCGCTTCTGTGGATCACTAGTGATATCTGCATTGCTTACTGTATTTATTTCCTTGTTTCACTTGAAAGAAAGTTACTGTTTGTCGTTTTTGCATTTAAGTTACCTGTAACACATTGCACTTAAGTTACCTGGCACTTGGGCGCTAAAGCAATTATATAAGTCAGCACTAAAAATTAAAAGCACTACACCCTCACTCCCCACTGGCCCTTGTTTTCAATTATTAAGGAATTCCCAATATTATTCTAGCATGTCCAATGGTCAGTTGTCAATCTCCTCTCCGGTCCAGCTGGTGAATCTGGGAATCTTGAGGCAATGTTACAACTGCCTCATGTACACAGACAACCCTCTCCTCCTCCCAACAAATTCCAACACATGTGAGAGATGCAACCATATAGCCAAACTGGAGGCTAAGCTCTCTCAACTCAGTACTGGCATAACCAGTCAGGAGGAGAAGGAAACCACACTCACTACAATTCCAGTCTCACATAGACCTATCACGACAGCAAACCAAACACATAATCACACAAAAACATACTCAGAGGCTCTAAATAAAGATCTGCCTAAGCAGCAGAGACCTCCAAAGCAGACACCCAAGCAACCGCTACCCTAAAACAAAACACGTGCAACATATATCTCACAAAGCCAGTGTGCCGAACAGTCACAGCCCTTAAGACTAAACAACACACCTGATACACTTGTAATAGGTAACTCTGTCATCAGGCACACTGACACACTGGCTCACCAGGCTGTACAAGGAGAGGGTCATGGTGAGCAGCCTGTCGGGCGCTAGGATCTGCCACATAACACAAGCACTCAGGTCACTCCAAGGCAAGTACAAATATGACTCAGTCATTGTCCATGCTGGTGTGAATGACCTGAGACGTACCTCCCTGGACTACATGAAAAGAGACATAAAGGAGCTCTCTGAGCATGTAGCCCAGGCCGGTATGACCCTGACCTTGAGTAGCATCTTACCCTCACCAAGAATGATGCCACAATATGAAGACAAGATGATCAATTTCAACAATTGGCTTAAGTACTGGTGTCATTCAAAGGGGATCCAATGCCTGTCAGCTTGGGATGATATGCTCGACAAGCCACGATGCTTAGCTAGGGACGGCTTGCACCTGTCACCCCTGGGCTTTCGGATATTGGCAAAGGCTCTTGCTACCCCCATAGTGCCTTTTTAGGCAAGGCTCAAAAGACAAACCCACCTCCATAGGTATCACAAGGGATAAGAAACTAAGAGTAATGCTACTCAACGCCAGAAGTCTAAACCTCAAGATGCACAGACTCGAAACTCTCCTTAGCATGGAGAACATCGATATCTGTGCAGTAACAGAAACCTGGTTCAGGGCTCTCGAGCACCCCAGCACTACCAGGTTATACCTCATACCATTCTTTTCGGCCCCAAAACTTGGACCGAACCACAAAAGGAGGGGGAGTATCGATATTCATCAAAGATACCCACACCTCCAGGTTGGTGGCAAAGCACAAAGCATCAGAGACTATCCATGTGCAACTAACAGTGGGTAAAACTGCCTTCCAGTTTATAGCCTGCTACAGACCACCCTCCCAAACCCAGGAACCCCACTCGGCCTTTCTGAGAACACTGGAAAATATGAAGGTCTCTCCAAACACCATTATATTGGGCGACTTCAACTACCCAAACATAGACTAGGAGCATTACTCTAGCTCCAACATCCTAGCCCAAAGGTTCCTAGAATGTATAAACTCAAATGCTATGGAATAACTTGTTACCACTCCCACAAGAGGGGAAAACATACTGGACCTGATCATCACCAACATGGGGACTCTATGCTCCAGACCAGAACTGTATCCCTCACTGGTAAGATCAGACCATAAACTAATCTCACTGGATATTCACATCCCGACCCCACCCCCTGCCCAGAAAACCACAGTGAAAAACTTCTCTAAAGCAAATTTCACACTCCTCAAAACCAAGGTGGAATCCTTCAAAGCCTCCAGGCCTGTGGAAAATACGGCCCAGACTGCAGAATCCTTTATAAACGCATTCTATGAACACCTTCAGGAATGCATGGATCATGCGATCCCAAATAAAACCAAGACCCAATCCTCCAAAGGCAGACGTCCTGTCTGGTGGACCCCAGCCATAAACAAACTATACAATAGAAGGAGGAAGCTACTAAATGATAGAGCAAAATCCCAAAAAGGGAAGGCATCACTGATCAGTATTAGCAAAAAACTACGAGCACTCATAAAATTGTCTAAGGCCAGCTTCGAGAGAAAAATTGCACAGGACACTAAGGATATTCATAAGGGTTTCTTTAGTTATGTTAGGAACCTGGGTGGTAATTCCCAGATATGCTCAGAATTAGTCCAAAATGACAAAAAATACACTGAGCCACAGACATTGCCAACATCCTAGCTGACAGGTTCAGCGCAAACTTCTCCCCCCCCCCCCACCAAAAGGGCAAATATCTATCCCAGCAGAGTGCTGCCCCCCTGACATCTCAGATGCTCAGGTAAGCGCCGCCCTCTCCAAAGCAAAAAACACAGCATCAATGGGACCAGACGGTGTCCCGGGCTGCATCCTACATGAACTCCAAGAAGAGCTAAACCCAAACATAAAACTACTGTTCAATCTCAGCCTTACTACAGGATATGTGCCCAAAGAGTGGCGTACAGCAACAGTGGTCCCTCTCCATAAAGGTGGTGCCTCAACAGATCCTGGAAACTATCGCCCCATAAGCCTGACTAGCTTGGTCTGCAAAGCTATAGAAAGGATCATCATGGACCTCATAAATAAAGATATTGGGGACCTACAGACACTGGATCCTACCCAGTTCGGCTTTGTTAAGGGCAGATCCTGCCTCTTAAACCTGGTTGATTTCTTTGAAACAGTCACCAAGGCCATTGACGAGGGAAGGTGGTTCACACAGCCTACCTGGACCTCGCAAAGCCTTTGATACAATACCCCACTCGGGCATTATAGATAAGCTCACCAGCTTAAATATAAACCCCTATGTCACTAGATGGATTGCAAACTGGCTCAAGGACAGAACCCACATGGTTAGAATTGCTGGAGCCATGTCAGACTCCAAACCAGTTACAAGTGGTGTCCCACAAGGCTCAGTCCTGGGACCTCTCTTGTTCGGTATATATTTCTCGGAGGTACAGGCCAACATGGAAGGACTGTGGCTGACCAAGTTCACAGATGACTGCAAACTGGGTGCCATAATCGACTCTCCAGCCGACACAAGCATCCTCCAAAAGGGCCTCATAGAAACAGAAAACTGGTGCCAGAGCCATGGCCTCAAGCTAAATGCCAAAAAGTGTATAGTCATCCCCTTTGGCAAAAACAAAGTGCCCACAAATTACCACATAGGTGATAATCCATTAAGTACAGAAGAAGTAATTAGGGACCTGGGGACCCAAGTTGATAGCAATCTCTCATTTGACAACCACGTGGCCAAAGTGGTTAGAAAAACATTTTATATAGCCCACCTAATCATGAAGGGATTCACATCTAGATCAGGGGAGGTCATCGTGCCTCTTTACTCATCCCTCATCAGGCCCATAATTGAGTACAATGCCCGTTTTGGGATGTACCTTACCAGACACCTGCTGCAACTGGAAAGACCCCAAAAGTACCTCACCAAGAGGATCAAAGGCTCAAACAGATGCCATATGCTGCCCGGTTAAAGAAACTCCAGCTCTACTCAGTGGCATACCGCCTGCTCAGAGGCGATCTGTGCCTGACGTATAAAGCCATGTCCAACCTGGAATTAATGGACATGCTGCACCTCAGAAAATCCAAATCCCATCGAGCTACGTGCTCGAGACACTTGAACCTCAGCATTGAAATAAATAGGACATGCTGGAGGGACAGATTCATAACCCAGAGGCTCCCTTCACTCTGGAATAAAATCCCAGTCCAGGTTAGGCAGAGTCCCTCATTGACTCTCTTCAAGAGGAATCTTTATGAGTGGATGGGAGATCGTAGGTTTACCCCGGGTATCACTTCTGTGTCACTGTTAGACAGAGGCACAGTATACTAACCTCAAAAAAAGGCATAGCAAAATTAATTAAAAATGGGTGGCGAAATCCAAACACATTCTGGCTAGGCTTATAAATGCCCTAGGGCAGATAGCCTAGTATGAACCTATGAACCTATGAGGAGCAACAACTAAAAGCTAAAATAGGAGGAGATGAAATAAAAATGATGTATGACCAATTTGCAGGAAAATCTCCAGGAATAAATGGTATTCCAGTGGAAGTGTGGAAGCTAAGAAGGAAGAAAGTGATAAAGATCTGGAAGATTTTGTTAAACAGAATTTTAACAAAAGAGGAGAAACACCAACATCCCGGAAAAAAACTGTGATGGCTGTAATACCTAGAGATGGTAAAGACCCATCTGATCCAGCTTCATACAGGCCCATTTCAGTTTTAAACCATGATTATAAAGTGTTTTGTCTTTAATGGCTAAAAAAATGTCAAAGGTGATGCCAAAAATGATAGATATGGACATTGTCATTTTGTGGAGGTGAGGCAAACCTTTGACAACATTAATAGAACAGTGATGATCCAGAGGGAAGCAGAATGTAAGAAAATACTGGTGGGTCATGATGCAGAGAAAGCATTTGGCAAAGTAAGCTGGGATTTTCTGAGTAGGGCAATGGAAGAATTTGCATTTCCTGATATAATAATAAGGTTAATTAGAAATATATGTATGGGATCAGAGGCAAAAGTCAAAGTGTGTGTGTGTGTGTGTGGGGGGGGTTCTCTGATAAGTTGTATTTGAAATGAGTGACGAGGCAGAGTGTCCTCTTTTCCCTTTGTTATTTGCATTATATTTAGAACCAGAAGATAAGGGACTCAGAAATTCAAGGGTATAATTGGTATGATGCTCAAAAAAGTTGGCTTTATTTGCAGATGATATTTTCTTCTACATAATGTAACCAAACAATGACATCTCAATGTTGTGGAGCATTCTGAGACAGTTCCATTTTTTTCAGGATGTACAATTAATAAAGATAAGGCAACGGATATAGCTATAAACTATGTACCCACACATGAATTGGTTCACCAATACCCATATTTATGGGGACATAATAAAATGAAATATTTAGGAGTATGGATTAAAATGGATTCTGTTATGGCAGCTAAAGATATGTGGGAAGAGACTAAACAAAACATAATACAAAAGCTGTTAAACTGGAAGCTCTTGTCTCTGGATTTGGATAGCAAGATACAAGCAGTAAAATATTTTTAGTCCCTGTAATTTTATACACAGGTAAGACATATTTTTATTAACCAGTGGAAAAGTTCTGGATAGTAATTAAAAGAGTTGAAGGAATTTATTTGAGAGGGGAAGAGGGCAAAAGTCAAGTGGAATAAGCTGATCCTTGAGTTAGAACATGGAGGTTTAGGATTACCTGATTTGAAGGGGTATTTTAGAACTACACAGTTAAGGTTCTTCTACATAACACAAGCACAAAACTACAATTCAAAGTAGAAAGGGGTGGTAATAAAGGAGGGAGAGATTCAAGAAATAAGGAAATAGTGGGATTTTGGATGCACATCCTTAAGGAGAGTGACAGTCATACAGAATATTATATTATATTATATTCATAAGTAGCAGAAAATATGCTAAGAACTAAGCCAACATAGGAATGGAGAAAGGAGATTTGTCAATAGGGATGACTACAATTATAGGTACAGAAAATAGGCAAGAGGGGGGCTGGAATTTACTGGTGAAAGCTGGCAAAGAAACTGAGGTTTGGGAACAAATAATTAGAGAGGGAAAAGTAATAGAAGGGAAACAAGCCAAGAAGATATTTGGGTTGCAGGCTAGTGATTGCCTTCCCTGTCAGGGACTGATATCAGAATATAGACAAAGAGAAAGGTATAGTAGAATCCTAAATGAAAGACCTGCACTGGTAGAGTTTTTAATTGAATCTGTAACAAAAGCTGCTATTAAAAATAGATAATTAGTAGGGCATACAAAATATTGCACAATAACTATAAAAATCAATCAGAAGAGGTCATAAAAGATTGAGAAGAGAGATTAGATATGACATTCACAAAGAAACAATGGGAGGACATATGCATAGCTCCCAAATATGCAGCAAAATCTAGAAGATTTAGGATTTTTGCCCAGAGGTGTTTGCATAGAGACCTTTATACCCAAAGGAGACTCTAAAGAATTTTTCCTCAGGTGGATGTCAAATGTTGGAGGTGTAATGGAGAAGAAAGATGTACCTGGAAGTATCAGTTCCCGGAGTGTAATGAGTTGGCAAGGTTTAAAAATTCCCAACAGAGTACTGTGTCAGGAATACTGGACAAGCACATGAGTTTATTTAAGCAAATTATTTTTTTTGAACTGGGATGCTAGATCTGAATTGCCTATACATAGTAAAGCCTTGTTAAAATTAATTCTGGTGGCTGCCTAAAAAGCAGTTTTTAAAAAATGGAAATCAAAATTTAAAGCAGCTATACCTGAAGTAGTGAATATTGTAACAGAGATAAATCAGCAAGAAGTAGGATCCTTAGAAAAGGGTAGGAGTAAATTCCATAGGAAAAAAATAGAAACTGTGGGAACAATACATGTAGAAAACGTTATAGAAGAGGAGCAAGGTTTAAGAGAAGGCAGGAATTGAATGACTTATGTAATGTTGTTTTGATAATATGATATGAACCAATATATGTGATGTATAATGTTTGTAAATGTGAAATTGTTAATATGGTTTGATTACTTTTATATAAATATGTGTGCCTATGTTGCAAGTGATAATTCAATAAAGGTGTTTAAAAAGTATTAGACACACACCCCAAACAAATCACTCCTATAAGGATGTGAGCAACACATATACAGTTATTACATCAAGCTGCACACCTTGAGCAGCTGTGATACAAGTAGTGTTTTATCAGCTAACAGCGTGTAAGCCTAACTAATAATGGGGTGGATGTTTGTTTTACCCTGTGTATGTTTGCTAAATATACTCATTTGTATGTTTGGCCTGCACCCTGGAAAAGACATTCCAGCATCACTTTGTGAGCAGTGACACAACACGGGAAGAAGCAGATATCGGTAATAAGCCAGTGCACTCCCACTGGAGTAGAGTGAGGTGCCAGGAACTGCTTCCCTATGTTGGGAGAGATGCTTTGATCTCATTGGGCAACTATCACCCACATTAAGCTGGGCAGCCCCAGCCAAATAGATGCTGCCTTACAATGGTCTACTTGCTTTGTGGGGCTTATTGAACCCCCAACAGGTAGATTATTAACCATACACCTGGAAAAACAAAAATCAACAAAATAAACCAGCCCTTAGGCATAGGCACATAGAATGTAAGGACAATAACTCCAGGCCTCCTGGAAAAACTACAGAACATCAGGGATGCTCAGAAGACAGCGGTCATTAAAAACAAGCTAAGCAGATTGCAGATGGACATTATGGCTCTCCAGGAAACAAGGCTGTTGTCCATTGGATGTCTCAGGGAGAAGGATGCTATTTTATGGTGTGGGAAGCTTCCAGAAGAGACCAAGTAACATGGTATTGGTTTCTCAGTCAGAAACAACCTCTTTGGCTCAGTCATACTATAAAATATGGAAAATGAGAGACTGCTGAAAATTTAGCTACAAACACCAGTGGCCATAGTCAACATCTTCAGCCGCTATGCTCTTACTTTAACTTCAACACAGGAAGTTAAGGACAGGTTCTATGATTAATTTAGAGCTGCCATCAGTGAGATCCCTTCCCATGAACGGTTATTCATTCTTGGTGACTTTAATGCTAGAGTTGACAGTGACCATCTCAGCTGGCCATCCTGCCTAGACAGTTTGAAACAGGAAAGATGAATGAAAATGGACAGCGTCTCCTTGAATTGTGTTCCCAATATGACCTCTGTATAACCAAAATCTTCAATGTCAAGCCCCAGCACAAGGTTTCATGACAACAACCAAGATTGAAACAATGGAGCCAACTTAAAGGCATCCTCATTAAGTGCAGCAGTCTAGGTGGTGTCAGGGTAACACACAGTTAGCACAGTGCAGACTGCGATACCAACCACTTGCTGGTGTGTAGTAAGGGGAACATCCAGCCAAGAAGATTCCTTTCCTTTAAAAAGGAAGAGAGACATAGGCAAGATTTGTGTTCATTCAAAAGTAAGCAAGTTTGTTCAAGCACTTGAAGAGGCCTTGCCCTGCCTGGTTGGCACTGACACCAGCAAGAGATGGTAAAAACTATAGGATGCTATCTGTAACACTGCAATATCTATCTTTAGGAATATGACAGTCAACTCTGCTTACTGATTCAAAGCCCACACTGAAGTCCTGACACCCCTGATTGAGAAGAAGAGATGGGCACT
Source organism: Protopterus annectens (assembly GCF_019279795.1). Classification (NCBI taxonomy): domain Eukaryota; kingdom Metazoa; phylum Chordata; order Ceratodontiformes; family Protopteridae; genus Protopterus; species Protopterus annectens. The sequence goes on along the minus strand of NC_056747.1, from coordinate 386,270,680 downwards.
GACTGCATACACGTCCTTGCCCAATGAATAGAATCTGCAGGTAGTCTGGTGTGCTCAGAGTCAAGTGCAGCAGTTAATTTCCTGGTGTGCAAATAATTACTGGCTACAACTTTGCTTCAGGATTCAGCAGGCCATGGGCACAGGTAATGTGAGGAATGTACGATGGAATCAAGCAAGCCATTGGTCCATCACAAAGGAAGATCATCCCACTTAAGTCAGCCACAGGTGAGGGCTTGAAGGACAGAACCAAGCAGATGGAATGGTGGGTGGAACACTACTCACAGCTGCATGCCAGACAGACCATAGTTACAGAGAGAGCCCTGAATGCAGTCAAGCCTTTGCCAGTTATGGCTGAACTCAATGTTGAGTTCAACTTGAAGGAACACGATACAATAAAAGCACTCTCTTCTGCAAAAGCCCCCAGCAAAGATGGTATTCCTTCAGAAATCCTTAAATGTGCCAGTGGTACCCTAATCTCAGAGATGCATGCAATACGTTATCAATGCTGAAGAGACGTCAGAATGCCGCAAGATATGAAGGATGCTAACATCGTTACTATCTATAAGAATAAGGATAACGAGAGTGATTGTGACAACTGTCATGCCATGTGCCTCCTCTGTGCTGTGGGGAAGCTGTTTGCATGTGTTGTCCTGAAGAGGCTTCACCTTCTTGCAGAGAGAGTTTACCCCAATTCTCAGTGTGGGTTTAGAGCTGAACTGTCTACTATAGACATGGTTTTCTTTGTTAGAGAACTACAATAAAAGTGCAGGGAGCAGAACAAACCTCTGCAAAGTGCCTTACTAGATCTGACCAGGGCATTCAACTTTGTCAGTAGGAAAGGTCTGTTTACAGTTCTGACAAAGATCAGCTGTCCTCCAACACTGTTTAGTATTACCAGACCCTTCCATGAAAGCATGAAGAGTACCATCATCTATGATGGATACGCATCCGAACCTTTCGAGATTCTCAGTGAAGTGAAGCAGGGGTGTGTACTGGCTCCAATATTGTTTGGTATTTTCTTTTCAGTTCTGTTGAAATTTTCTTTCAGAACTGGTACAGAGGGCGTCTTTCCCTGAAACAGAATAGACAGCAAGCTCTTAAACAGTTGAGGCTTAGATCAAAGACCAGTGTGCTTAGAAAGTGTCTAAGGGAGTTCCTGTCTGCTGATGACACAGCTATTGCTGCTCAGTCATCAGGAACTTCATTCACTCATGACTCACTTTGCAAATGCAGGTATGGAACTTGGTCTCACAATCAATCAGTTTAAAGACAGCCCAGGTGATGGACCAAAATGCAGGCAATGAGCCTTCAATCAGGATGAGCGACTATGAACAGGAGGGCATGTGTGAGTTTGTGCACCTAGGCACTACAATCTCTGACAACTTGTCTCTTGATAGAAAGATCAAGAAGCACATTGGAAAAGCAGCTATAATGCTTTCCAGGCTGATGAAGAGAGTATGGGCTAACAATAACCTCACTGTGCACACCAAGGTGCAGGTTTACACAGCCTGTGTTTTCAGCACATTACTGTATACCAGGGAAACACAAAATTTGCGCTCAAAACAGGAGCTGCAGCTCAATGTATTCCATATGCGCTGCCTTAGGTGCATACCTGGTATCTCATGGAAGGACAAGATCCCCAACAGAACAGTGCTTAAGAAGACAGGCACCACCGCCATGTTCACCCACAAAACAGAGACATATGCACTGGTAGGGTCATGTGTCATGCATGACTGATGACCAAATACAGAAGGACCTCCTTTTTGGAGAGCTGGAGTCTGGAAAGAGGACAAAAGGGAAACCCAAATTGTTCTATAAGGATATATGCAAGCCTGACCTCAGTGCTCTCTCCATCAATGTGAACACCTGGTATTCTCTTATCTCAGACAAATATGCGTGGAAACAGGAAGTGAAGCCACCTTGGCAGGGAGAACTGAGGATAAGAGAGCTCTTAAGAAGATCTGTGTCTATGATACCAGACAGACATCTGCCTACTGCCGCTCAGAATACAGAAAGGACTGCCACTACCAGATTGGATTACACAGCCACAGAAGATGCTGCTGAAATCAGTCTAGCAGGGACGCAAACCCATGATCCTTCGGGATCAAACGATGCCTACTAAAAATGTTCTGTTTACATTATCTGCACATGTACAGTACAATAGCTATATATGCTGTATTGTGACATGCTTCTGCTGTGTTCTGTATTTACACTACAGTTTATGCATACCAGTTTGCATTGTGAGTGCTGCTTCACTGCTGTATCTGTGTACTCAAGCTGATCCAATGTATTTGCTTACTGTGCCTGCATAGCTAAAATAGGTTGGTAAGCATGTGCCTCTTTCCAGGAGTAAAGTGGGAGCTTTGAACTGTTTAAGTAGCTTACTAGAGTTACACAGCATACAAATGGAGACTGAGGCAGAAAATCACAGGTCTACAGGATGAGACTTTTTTCATTGCAGCCCATAACCGTAATTATGTATACTGGCTGCTGTGGTGCAGTGGTTAGTCTTGTTGCCTCACAGTAAGAGGTTCTCCCATTTGATTCTCAGCTGGAGCGCTTTCTGTGTGGAGTCTGCATGTTCTCCCCATGGTCCCACATGGCAGGGTGAATACAGTTGAAAACATTCTGGATGTGAAAAAATATATCAGGAAACTTAATCTAAATGTAAAGTTTGAGGGGTCAAATTTTGTTAACGATAAAGAATTTCCAATAAAAAGTTCTTACACTCCCCCCTTAACACTCTTTTGGACACCTTTGAAAAACTTGTGGTTGGCGATATATATAGGTATACCAAACGTAATGGGCCTTTTAATAACAATCTAGAACACAATGTTTCAAAGGAGGAATTTTTAGTGTTAAAAAGATTGCAAGGGAACATCAATATCCGGATCATGAAACCGGACAAGGGGGGTGGGGTGGTTTTATACCCCTCTCAAGATTACAGCAATAAGATGATTAGTATACTATTGGACTCAGGGAACTATGAGGTATCCTCATTAAACGAAGTTAACAGAGGATACAGAAAAGTGGACTCCATGTTGAATGACCTTACACTGGAAGGGAGTATCGATTCCGACTTGTGTCGATACTTACAAGTGGAACATCCTATTATAGGTACCATAGTGGGTATACCTAAGGTCCACAAGGACCTGGTTGACCCGCCATTTAGACCAATAATTTCTGGGAGCTATTCCAAAACATTCCCTTTTGGAAAAGTTATTGACAAGTGGTTAAAAACAAGCCTACGAAACATTAACCACTTAGTATCAGATTCCTGGGATTTCTTAAGTAGGTTGGTACCACACATATCTCAGGGAGCTGAATGGTTGGTCACCATTGACGTGGTCGACCTTTTTTCAAGTATACCCCATGATGAAGGGATGAATAGGTTCCAGGAGAGTATACAGGAGCTTGGCCAAGTGACATGGGATAGGACACTATTGATTATGGATTTTATGGAAGCAGTATTAACCCATAATTACATTTATTATGAGGGGAAGTACTACAGACAATCAAAAGGGGTAGCGATGGGGGCAGCTTGCGCCCCAATATATGCCAACCTTGTCTTATTCAACTGGGAAAAGGAACATATCCTTGGTTCTAAGTGGATGGAGCACATTGGTTGCTATTACCGTTTTTTAGACGACATCTTTCTTGTGTGGAAGGGGAGTAAGAGTGAGTTGGATGACTTTTTTAGTCATATTAACTCATGCAGTGAGTACTTAAAATTTACTATCAATATGGATAAAAAAAGCATTTCCTATCTTGATGTATTGATTACACTTGATGATGGTAAATTTAAGTCGAACATTTTTAGAAAACCCACTTTCAGCAATTCCTATCTACATTACAGTAGTAGTCATCCTTGGGCCCAGAAAAGAAACATAGTAAAAGGGCAGTTCATTCGAGCAGCAAGGATGACTTCTGACATAAGGGATTTGGAAATGGAACTAAGGAAAATAGGTTCATTCTTTCAAGAAAGAGGATACCCAGTTGGTATGATTAATGATCTTAGGACTTATGTTTGGCAACAATGGGGCATTAGGTTTAAACCCCTTTTGGGATGCGGTCGTACTATTGACGTACCACACACGCATACTCATGGTAATGGTAATGACACAGTGAATAGATATGGGAAAGCTTGTATTATACAATATGGACCTCATAGTAAACATATAAAAAATATTATTCAGAAAAATTGGAAGGTACTTAAAGCAGATAAAAGGATTTGGGACATAGTGGGGAACGAGCCCCATTTTGTACATAGGAATGGGTTGAATTTGAAGTCCTTATTGGAGAAGAAATTGACCAAGATGGACAATAGGAGGGGCACAACTAAATGTGGCACTTGCATACAGTGCCAACACATAACGGCAGTGCAGGAGCTAACCTTAGAGAATTTTAACAAAACAAAAATTAATTTCCAAAAGGGGAATTGTAGGTCTACAAACTTGATATACTTAGCTGTATGTACTCAATGTCCCTGTTTCTACGTAGGGAAAACTACCAGATGCCTACGTAACAGGATTTACGATCACCAATATAGCATTAGGAAACAGGACGAGAACAACGCTTTATGGAAACACTTAAAATTTAGCAAGGAGTGTTCCAATTTCACTTTTGGAATTTTAGAGTTGGTTAGACCTAATGTAAGGGGTGGAGACATTAAAAAAATGGTGAGTGATAAAGAGGTAAGGTGGCAAGTTAAACTAAATGCCTCCACGTATCCTGGTATTAACGAACATGTCTCCATAAAACCGATTTTAGACAATCGTAAATAAGTGTTGATTTGTTTTCTGTTTGACATCTTTGTATATTAATTTAAGTGTCAATGTATTGTAATTTACATGGTTTTAACAATAATGGAAGGATTTTATTGTTCTCAGTATTTTAGGCACTAGCACTTTAATGTAGTATGACGAATTGACATGTGATGTTTTTTTAAATGTATTTAATGGAGCAGCAGTTTTTAATCTGTGTTCTGAGGAAGTCCCTAGTGGATGAAAGCGCTTAACTGCATTTGTGTGTACCATTGGATTAAATTTTTGGTCTTTCAATTTTGGTGTTGTGCTGGTGCAAATTACTCATCATCTTTGAGACAGAAGGCTGTGCTTGTACTTATACATATTTATTCTCCCCATGGTCGCGTGACGTCTAAAGACATGCACGTAGGTGTGTGCGTGAATGGATGTGCCTTCTTTGAAGGTTGGGCATCGGGCTGGCAACTCTGCACCATAAAAATCCACTGTCAATCATTAGCAGACCTGAATTCCACTGTAGCGACCCCTAACAGGGAAAAGCCAGAAGACTAAAATATGACAACAGTCTTTGGGCTGGAATGTATCTGAAATGGTCATATGATCATGCCTGTGAATAAACAACAACCTTGTTGCTAGCTTCACATTTTATTAAGTCCCCAGACCATATATTAAAATTTAGTAATAGAGGACATCTTACTTATTTTAAGTGGTTTGACACCCATCACTGTGTTTCCCAAACTCTGCATATCTTCTGAATTAGAAATGAACATGAGAATGAAAAGTGCATTCTTCTTTTTACTGCAGCTTCTAAGCCTTATGCTTAATGTCTTCTGGTGTTTCAATGTGTACTTTACGTGTTTTAAAGCCACCCAGACAGCAAGCTTACAATACACTATAGGCTAGATTCATACAGCTAGTCTGCACTGCATAGGACTGGTGTGTGGAACAATCCTTAGACCACAGTTGTCCAGTTCACAAATACACTATTAATGCAGAGTATGTGAGCTAACACAGATGCATACTGCTGTGAGAATGCAAGTTAATGCATCTTGCAAACTGCTTTGGTTGTTACAATAGAGCTCTGGTGGGTTTACTAGAGAACTGTTAAAAAGGTAGCAGCTGAACAAATTTCTTCAGTTTCCTGGTAAGGAGTGCCAGCACAACAAATCTCATTGGTTAATTTGTTCATTGCTCAGTATTGCCACAACCCCTTTCAGCCATTCCAGTAGGGTGGCTCAAGTATCTACCAATACTTCTGCAAAGCAAAGTGCAAAAGCCCATGATAATTAAACTATATCGCTAGTCAATATAAAGAGAGCTGATTTTACAATTTTTCTCTGACCCTTGTTTGCAACTAAAAGATCTATGGTGTTTTAGCTATTGTGCTAAATTTAGGAAGAGTGCTGATAATAGCAGCCAGCAGCTGAAAGTTTTATTTCAAGTTTTTTTTTAAGTCCTCCAAAGTCAGCATTTTGAGCTGAGAATAAGCAACAAGATGCCTCTAGTTTTTTTTCTTTTTCCCCTGCAAAGACAACATTGTGCTGCAAAAGAAGGAACACTTGAAGCAGAAGTCAGCAGCCGACTGGAGAGTGGATCCAAGTTGACCAGACAACAGGCTTAAGAGGAGCTAACGTATAGCAACAAGCAGTTACAAGGAAAGGAGGGTATGGTGGTTCACTGTACAAAGACTGAAGACTTTTTTTTTTGAGATGCCAACTGCAAGGCAAATGGGCATGTAAGGGGAAGTATGCTCTAGTATGATAGCTATGTATCTGTCAACAGCCCCTGATTTTGTCTCATATTTTTTTCCTGTCCCTAACAAGAATTTTGATTCTCTGATAAATCACTAAGGATTACAATTAGTCAGTAATGCCAGACCTTATAGTTTAATAATATCTATTGTTCAGAAAATCCAACCAAGATAGCAAACCCGACTAGAGAATCAAGTAATGTGAGACAACACACTGTCTCTGCTAGGTATACAGTACGAGTGAAACTGAACCCGGGCAAGTAAAAAAGAGATTTTATTTTACGAATACATACAACTAAGACAATTGGTTAAGCGCTTTCATCTGTAAAATACAGACTTCCTTAGAACAACAATTCAAACATCCTTCTACAGATTTAAAAACATTTTGGCGCCAAAAACAATTCATTAAGCAACCAAGCGGCTTATTTAAAGTGCCAATGCATAAAAATTACATAAGTATTGCCTAAATATAAAAATGCATTAACAGTATTATAACTATGTAATACATCATAAATAATTCATAATTGCTTGTAAAACCGGACCATAACCCAATAAATAATAAAATTGTAACCTCAATAAATATCAATAAATATCTTTAACATTTTAAAAAGTGACTTAAAAAATAATAAACAAAGTTTATGTAAGTTGCAATATTGGTCTAATTGATATGTACTCATTTATACCAGGGAACTTAGTTGCATTTGTTTTTATTTGCCAAACACATTCCCTCTTGCTTAGCTGGGCTTTGTAATTTCCTCCCCTCAGTGAGATATATATTTGATCAATTATAGCGAATTTGAACTTGTGTGTCTCACCATACTTACTAATATGTCTGGATAAAGCATTATTCATATCCTTCACTCTAATCTTATATAAATGTTCGTAAATGCACTTCCTAAGCTGTCTCTCAGTTTTTCCTATATAGAAAACTGTACATGACTCACACTTAGCTAAATAAATTATATTTCTACTATTGCAGTTTCTCTTCTTAAAAAACACATAGGTCTTATTAATATTGTCCAACCTTATTCCTGCCACTTCATTAATAGTAGAACACTGCTTACAAGCCCCACATTTTTTAGTGTGAGAGTCACCTACCACAATATGACAAGCCTGTCTATTTAATAAATTCTTTATATTCAAACCCATTTTGAACACAAAACTAGGTTTTTTTCCTAATATTTCCATTAATTCATCATCCATAAGATTATTCCAGCAATTTTCTATGATATTTTTGACACCTGTCACAAAAGGGGAATATGTTAATACACATACCCTATTATATTCTTTTTCTATCTTGTTGTTCATATCAACAGTATTACACATCTTGTTACCCAGAATGGGTGCATATTTTTTACCCCATTCTTTAATGACATATGCTGAAATATCATTTAATAAGGGCAACGGGTAGCCTCTATTAATAAACATTGTTTTTATATTATTTATTTCTCTAATCATAATACTATAATCAGATGTCATTCTGGCCACTCGTATACATTGTCCTTTATAGATAATTTTTTAAATATGTCTAGGATTACTACTGGAATACTCAAGATATCCATTGGAAAACGTTTCTTTTCTGTATATTTCAAACTGAAACCCTGTATCATGATGTCTAACAAAAGTGTCCAAATATGCTATTCCTTCAAAACTAATATTATATGTAAACCTTAAAAAATTGCTTGTGGTATTAAGATAATTTAAAAACTCATTAAGCTTTTCGATAGGGCCATCCCATAATAGGAACATATCATACAAAAACCTTGTATAGTATGTGATATATTGAAAATAATCACTATTAAATATATATTGATGTCCCCATTCAAGCATTACTAAATTGGCAAAAATGGTGGCGCAGGCCACCCCCATAGCCACCCCTTTTATCTGTCTATAGTACTCACCCTCATAGTATATGTAATTATGTTCTAAAACCAGACCCATCATATCAGTAATTAGATTAATCCAGTCCCAAGTTAAACATGAATATTTTCTTAGACTATCACAAAAAAATTCTAGTCCTTGATCTTTGGGAATACATGAAAACAGGTCAATGACATCAATAGTAACAAAAATCAAATTACTTTTCCATTTATCCATAGTTAAATGGGACAAAAACCTCCATGAATCCTTAACTACATGTAGCGTATGTTCATATATATGTTTAGCCCATCTATCGATAGCTACTCCTATATTGAATGTCTTTGACCTGCTTCCTGATATAATCGGTCTGAATGGAGGGTTATTAATATCTTTGTGTACTTTAGGGATGCCCATAATTGTGGCTAATATAGGAAATTCATTTTTCAAAAAATTATGCATATCTACAGTAATCCTATTATCTACTAAATATTCATCTAATGCTAAATCTATTTTATAATAACCTATATGAATTTCATTACTAGAGACAACTTCACAATTACCAGAGTCCATTAAAATACTTTGTACTTTATTAATATAATCAATGGTGTTATATAAAACTATACCTGCACCTTTATCAGGCTTCATTACTCTGATTTCTTTATTCCTTATAATTTCATCCAGATATTTTCGTTCTTTATCATTTAAGTTATCTTTGTATCCACTTCTCTTCACTGACCTGTAATATTCATAAACACCTGAGCATGCTAGCTCCTCGAAATTTTGTACATGTTTATGTGCTGGGGGGATAAATGTACTTTTCTTCCTCATTTTGTATGATGCCACATTAATATAATTATGATTTTGATATAAAATAGCTAAATTTAATCTACGACAAAATAATTTAATTTGTATAATGGCATCTACTAAATTTAATCTCTCAACGAGTATAAATTTCATGCCCTTTTGAAAAAGAGAGAAATGGTCTTCCTTTATATCCAAAGTGGTGTAATTAAATATTTTTAAATCATTACACACCACTACTTTCTGTAACTGGCCACTTATATAAGTCAAACTGGTACTACTATCTATATTCACGGAACCTATATCATCTGGTTCCTTTTTTGTGATAGTCTAAGAAAATATTCATGTTTAACTTGGGACCGGATTAATCTAATTACTGATATGATGGGTCTGGTTTTAGAACATAATTACATGTACTATGAGGGTGAGTACTATAGACAGATAAAAGGGGTGGCTATGGGGGTGGCCTGCACCCCCATTTTTGCCAATTTAGTAATGCTTGAATGGGAACATCAATATATATTTAATAGTGATTATTTTCAATATATCACACTATACAAGGTTTTTGGATGATATGTTCCTATTATGGGATGCCCCTATTGAAAAGCTTAATGAGTTTTTAAATTATCTTAATACCACAAGCAATTTTTTAAGGTTTACATATAATATTAGTTTTGAAGGAATAGCATATTTGGACACTTTTGTTAGACATCATGATACAGGGTTTCAGTCTGAAATATACAGAAAAGAAAAGTTTTCCAATGGATATCTTGAGTATTCCAGTAGTCATCCTAGACATATTTAAAAAAATATCTATAAAGGACAATGTATACGAGTGGCCAGAATGACATCTGATTATAGTATTATGATTAGAGAAATAAATAATATAAAAACAATGTTTATTAATAGAGGCTACCCGTTGCCCTTATTAAATGATATTTCAGCATATGTCATTAAAGAATGGGGTAAAAAATATGCACCCATTCTGGGTAACAAGATGTGTAATATTGTTGATATGAACAACAAGATAGAAAAAGAATATAATAGGGTATGTGTATTAACATATTCCCCTTTTGTGACAGGTGTCAAAAATATCATAGAAAATTGCTGGAATAATCTTATTATGGATGATGAATTAATGGAAATATTAGGAAAAAACTTAGTTTTGTGTTCAAAATGGGTTTGAATATTAAGAATTTATTAAATAGACAGGCTTGTCATATTGTGGTAGGTGACTCTCACACTAAAAAATGTGGGGCTTGTAAGCAGTGTTCTACTATTAATGAAGTGGCAGGAATAAGGTTGGATGATATTAATAAGACCTATGTGGTTTTTAAGAAGGGAAACTGCAATAGTAGAAATATAATTTATTTAGCTAAGTGTGAGTCATGTACAGTTTTCTATATAGGAAAAACTGAGAGACAGCTTAGGAAGCGCATTTACGAACATTTATATAAGATTAGAGTGAAGGATATGAATAATGCTTTATCCAGACATATTAGTAAGTATGGTGAGACACACAAGTTCAAATTCGCTATAATTGATCAAATATATATCTCACTGAGGGGAGGAAATTACAAAGCCCAGCTAAGCAAGAGGGAATGTGTTTGGCAAATAAAAACAAATGCAACTAAGTTCCCTGGTATAAATGAGTACATATCAATTAGACCAATATTGCAACTTACATAAACTTTGTTTATTATTTTTTAAGTCACTTTTTAAAATGTTAAAGATATTTATTGAGGTTACAATTTTATTATTTATTGGGTTATGGTCCGGTTTTACAAGCAATTATGAATTATTTATGATGTATTAGATAGTTACAATACTGTTAATGCATTTTTATATTTAGGCAATACTTATGTAATTTTTATGCATTGGCACTTTAAATAAGCCGCTTGGTTGCTTAATGAATTGTTTTTGGCGCCAAAAAGTTTTTAAATCTGTAGAAGGATGTTTGAATTGTTGTTCTGAGGAAGTCTGTATTTTACAGATGAAAGCGCTTAACCAATTGTCTTAGTTGTATGTATTCGTAAAATAAAATCTCTTTTTTACTTGCCCAGGTCCAGTTTCACTCGTACTGTATACCTAGCAGAGACAGTGTGTTGTCTGACATTATTTGATTCTATTGTTCAGAAAAGCATATTGATGCAAAACCTGATGTTCTGTTATTAAAACAATGCTGGGGACAGGGGCTGTCTGTATATGAAATAACTGGTGCTGTCATTTGATCATTATTTTGGTTTTGCAGAATTGCAGGACTGATGTTATTTTTCTGAAGCAAGTTTGTATAATACCTCATGGCTGTCTCTGATTTTGCAGGACATTCCTGATTTTGTTTACTAGTTTTATTCTGTCCCTCCTAAAATGTTTGATTTTATGGTAAAGTCACTTGTGGAATTAAAGTCAGACCCTAATGCCAGCCGTTAGCTTCATACCTGTTTTTCATAAAATGCATTTTGATGTAAAACTGCTCTAGTTAAGTGCATGGCTAAAATTACTAGGTACAGGGGCTTTCTATGTATGGAAATGACCAATTCCTGTTGTTTGATCATTAATTTGGCTTTATTAAAGACTGATGTGATTTTTGTGAAGCAAATCAGTATTTTCCTCTTAACAACTATGATTTTGCAGAACATCTCTGATGTTGCCTCATATTTTGTTTTGTCCCCTATAAAATGTTTGATTTTATTTTTATTTATTTATTTATTGACATTTGTTAACCGGGTTTGTCCAACTGGGCTTGTGGCCCATTTTCAGTGGAGACCCAAGGAGAAAAGCTCCAGTAATACATTTTAAAACAAGTACAATTTTAAACAATATTGATATAATAGCAGTTATAGCAAAACAATTCACATATGTTGGGATACATGCATAAAGTTAAAGTTGCATTAAAAAGAAGCTAAGTAACAATTTTACATTGATATAGTTCAATAGGTCAGCAATGAACATTTTTTGTTTGTATAAAATTGTGCAAATGCATAGTAGACACATTGGAGAGAGAGGTGTAATGAGGTACTAAGTATGGTCCTTTTGAGGGTACATAAAGGGAAGGAAGACTAGGTAGGGTCATGGCAAGGGCAGGTTCTGGAATTGAGAAAATAAGCTTTTAGTTCATTTTTAAAGTGTGAGGTGTGGGAGATTGAACGTAAGTCAAGGGGAAGTTTATTCCAAGCATGGGCAAGGGAGTGTTTGTAGAGTAGTTTGCCTACTGACCTTTTTGGGTGGTAGATATCAAGTCATTGTTGGTTAGAAGTATGGAGGGTCCGGGATGGGATGTAGATGGAGACTAAGGAAGATAGAGATGGACAGAAGGAGGGTTTATAAAGAATAGAGTGTAGCATATGAAATTGATAAGATAGCAGAAACTGGGGAAGTTCAAGCCATTGAAGAGAGTTTAAAGAAATGCAGTGGTGTGAGTTGTATGGGGAGTTAGTAATGAATCTGGCTGTTTTATGGTAAGTCTGTTGCAGTTTGTTTAGAGTGGAGGCCTGGATATTGGTAAGAACTGGGGCGGCGTATAAGAGAGAGGGTAGGAGGAGTGCCTGGTCCAGGGTAAGTCTAGATTCAGGGTTTAGGAATTTTTTGTTCCGATATAGCAGACCTAGTTTCTGGTTTGTTTTTTTACACATTGGAGTATGTGTAGGTTGAACTTGAGTTCGTCATCGATAATGACCCCTAGGAGTTTTGTGTGGGTGTCAGGTTGGATATTTGTATTGTTAGAAGATGTAATAAAAAAGGAGGCTTTGTGATGGGGAAGGAAAAGTAGGACTTTGGTCTTTTTGGGATTTAGGATCAATAGGTTGTGAGAGAGCCATTGTTCAGTGGATAGTAGGGCCTGTTGGGTCAGGGAGTGTAGTTCAGGAATGTTATTTGAGATGGATATAAGCGTGAAGTCGTCGGCATACTGAATAAGGGAGGATTCTTTGCATGAGGGGTAAAGATCATTGGTGAAGATGTTAAACAAAAGGGGTCCCAAGATGGAGTCTTGGGGAACACCAGTGGAGATGGGAAGGAAAGGTGTGGAGGATGAGAGCCATTTGACAGATTGTTCCCTGCCAGATAGGTAACTATTAAACCAGGCAAGTGCGGAGGGGGATAGGTGGAGATTTGCGAGTTTGGATAGTAGTAGAGGATGAGAGACAGTATCGAAGGCTTTGGAGAGATCTAGGAAGAGACAGGAAATGAGTTTATTGTTGTCTAGGGCCTCTGCAATGATATGAGTGAAGGAGAGGAGGGCAGTGGTGGTGCTGTGGTGAGGACGAAATCCATGTTGGGTAGGGGTAAGTAAGTGGTGTGTGAGGAGGTGATTGAGAAGCTGTGAGTGAATACATTTTTCTAATATCTTGGAGAGGGGGGACAGAATGGCAATGGGTCGGTAGTTTGAGGGGTCAGTGGAGTTTCCACCTTTATGAAGAGGGATAGTGAAGAATAAAAACATTTTCTAGTAAAACACTGAAGATTACAGTCAGTGAATAATGGCAGACAATATAGTTGCATATACATCTTATTGTTCATAAAATACATGTAAATGCAAAGCCTTTTGTTCTACTAGCTTTTTAACTGAATTAGACCTGTATTTAAAAATTATTCCTGTTTTGGAAATTTGTTCCACAATTATTTTTGTCCCAGATTTTTACTGTGGCTACACAAAGTTGAAAAACGTTTTACTATTGCCATTATATTTGTGTCATAATCAGATGTCCAAGGTGTACACATTCAATAAAGTGTCTCTGAGTGGGTGTGACTGGCTGTCTGAGGATGAAAGTAACTTACCATCTTGTCTTCTATCTTGCATTTATGTGAAGTTAGTTGTAATACTTCACTGTGATTACCCTACGTTTTTGTTGAACAGTCTTGAAATATATCACTGCAGTCATTATTTTTAACAAAGTCAGATATCTGTGATACACTTGGTCAGCAATGTTGTTAAAATTGCTGGGCACTCTGCTGTCATGATCAAGTTAAACAGTTGTTAGTATGGCTTTGCAGGACTTGCATGCATTTGAATAAAGCAATTTGGGATATGTTATTGTGTCCATCTTTAACGCAATCAGACATGTGAGGTGTGCACAGTCAAACTGACTAAAGATATTATTGAATTACAATGATAATAGTATAACATCAACTAATTGTTTAATTATATGCATATTTTTTGAATGGAATTAGTATAAAAGCTTGGTGAATGTAATTAATGGTTGTTCTGATGAAGTCTACAAGGTAGATGAAAGCGCTTAACCTGAATTATCTGTCTGGTTGTTTTTAGCTTTTAAAATAACTTTTAACTATTAAAGTATTTGAATAGAACATTCAGTGCACAGTGACTTTCCTTGGGATCCTCGAACATTTTTTTTGTTTTGGTGTTTTTTACATAGTCAAGTGTTCGGAACTACTTTTGGTGAATTACAATGATGGCAGTTTGCATGGTTTTATATGGCTGAATTGTTCTGAAATGAGACTGTATTATTGATAGTACATTTTGTTTCACTTCTTGCTGGAAAAATATTCAAGGCTACAAGTTTAAAACACATGCAAACAAATTTTGCTTTATTAAACAAATTTATTAAATGATAAATATACTTCAAAATATATATTTTTAAAAAGAATGGCAGATAATCATATTTAAAGCAATCAGAAAGGTGATTCCAAAATAACATGCACATATGCATTGTCCTCAGGAGAACAAAAAGTTTGTGAGCAGGCCTATAGTTTGAAAACTGCCCGGGCCCCAAGGTACACTTAATCAGCCATTGCTATGTGTTGCTATACTAGAAACAGCACCACTGACTCACATAGCACAATATGGATACTGCAGTAGATGAAAGCCATGCAAGGCACACAGGAGTATACTCTGCACCATTAGGTTTTGTACTAAACATTAAAATGTACCTGTAGCAAAATTACGTTGCAGTGAGCATGGCATACTGCAGTGTGTGAATGTGCATGCCTTACATTTATGTGGCAATCAGTTCATTCCATCTTCCTACTGAATCCTTATTAGTATAGTGATAAGTATTCCCACCTGTCCCACGTAAGACCAAACATTAATTCTCCATCTTAATCTCGATCACCCCAACCCCTGCTGATCATTTTAATTGACTACCCCCAAAAGAGCAACAGGAGAATAAACTTTATTTAGAGCAGTGTACACAGTCTGCCATGCTGTGTGCTCTGCTGCGTGGGGCTGGTGAGCTACATCTGATTGCTCAATGTGCTATTTGAATTTATGATGTACTGAGCATGCTCAGTACATTGTACCTGCCCTCAAGCTGCCCGGAGACTGCATATTGTCATACAAGTGAGATCCTGTTAGTGAAATCTGCTCATTACAGTACCATGCACCAATCAAAACCCACACTATGTCTCATGCACATGGCGGACCATGTCTGTGAATCCCGATACCCTTTTTTCAAGTAGGTTACTACAGAAAAATAATGCATCTTAAGTTGGCAACATTCATTACATTTCTTATAAATATGTACTGTATCTTGCATTTGCCTGAGTAGTGTAAAATAAAACTGGTAGAAACATTGTTATTAGCAGAATTGCTCTGAAGCTAATGAAATGTTTTGGTTAACATTAATTCCTATTTCCTGGTGACTGACTCATTAGTAAGTTATGCCTAACTGGTTATGTTTTGTCCCCTGGAGTGTCTAAAAGTGTTCATTTTAAAGGACATTAAAAAAAATAAATGTTAAAGACAAACTACACAGCTCATGAATTCCAATCTCTGTCTTTTTAATTTCTCCAAGTCTTTTGGATTTCTAATACCATGACAGGAATGGATCCCATTCCTAAGTCAATGTCCGATTAAAGTTCATGAAATTAGTATTGTTTCACTCTTTGATGTCAGCCAAAAGTGCTCTTCGCAGCACCCGCAATGTGTCCAGTAATGATTCCTTCTGCAGTTCGTACAGTGTTACATGTATTGATAGTGTTTCTAAATAAGATTTTAGACTTTTTTATAAAACCCATTGCTCCTACAACTATTGGAACTATCTGGGTAACTTTCTTCCACATTGCTCTCATTTCTGCTTGCAGATCCTGATATTTTATAACTTTATGTCTCTCTGTGCGCAGGACACTGTAGTCACTGGGTGTGGCGATTTCAATTATCAATGCTACTGTTGTCTTCTTTTTCTGGACCACTATATCCGGTTTTCTAGCATCTATCTTTTGAATTGTTGGTAATGGCTGATCCTTTCTGCTGTAGACTTCATCATTTTCTATGATGCTTTGTGGCTTATGTTTCCAGTGCTTTTCAGCCACTTCAAAACCATAATGTCTGCACAATCCCCAGTGCAACAGTCTCAACACATTATTGTGCCTTTCAGTATACAATCCTTCTGCCATTAGTATGTCACAACCAGCAACGGGGTGTGTGACTGTTTCCAGTTTGGTTTTACAAAACCTACATTTGTGTGTTTCTCCCACTTGTTCGATGGACTTTATAAACCAGTGTGTACGTAGCCCACTATCTTGAGCTGTCAATATTAACCTTTCATCTCTTGGTTTGACTTCACCTCTCCTTAACCATTCCTGGTTCATTCCTTATCAACATGAGGTTCTTCTAGAAGTTTTCTATACTTGCAACTATATTTATACATTTTCCACATTTCTTGCCTCTTCATCTGATCCTTCACCTTATAGTCTTTCTTTTGTTTTTTGGCACATTCAGTTGCTGCCTCATTTTTATCTACGTCTGGTTTGATTTCCATTCCTGCTTGATGCCGATATGCATCTGCTAGATTAAGCAAGGGAGTCATCTTAGATTTATTCTCCTCATGTTTCAAAACTTTCATTACGTTTGGGTCTCGTGAGGTCAGCAGATACGTGCGGAGTCCCATGATTGCAGATCTGTATATGTAATCGATTTCAAGGAGGCCCATCCCTCCTTCAGAATGGGGAATATATAATCTTGGTATGCACTGATTTTTATAAATCATTTGGTGAGCATGAAGCATCCTTTTTGTTTTAATATCTAATCTAGCCAACATGTTTTGGGGCCAATCACTCACTCCAAAACTGTAAGTTAGGACAAGAAGAGCAAATTGGTTTATTGAGTGGATTTTGTTCCTAGATGTCAATGCTGTTTTCAGAATTAATTTAAGTCTTCTAAAACATTCCTTACTAAGTTTGCTACAATCTCTGTGTGCTTATGGGCATGTTCATTAAGATAAACTGCAACATAATTGTATGAAATGTATTGTTAGAAAATTCCAGTCTCATCTCATTACTGTAATGTAATATTTCACAACATCTAGGTAGCACAGAACTGTTACCTTGTCAGATAAGAAAATGTAGAATTAAACCAGTGTTGCATCTTCTATACAGCAAGCCAAGTGCAGTCACTTAATCAAAATGTGCAGTACAGGCAGTAATCTTTCTAGTGAAATAGAGATGGCAACATCTTGATGCATACAACTTTTCTTGTGGCTAAAGTAAACCCCATTGGTTGGATCCTTAGTGAGCACCCTTTGTGTGTTTTCTGTGATCAGTATCTGCATTTCCTACCTTTTTTCCTTAGTCCGGTAATCTTTTAGCATCCAGTATTTCAAACATTTCTGCACTATTCTTCATACTGATCCTTTGGCATGAATGCTGCCCCTCTCCTTCAGGAGTGCTGATAATATGTGAGGTTTTCTGCATGTCGCCTCTTCTGCTATCCAACTCAGGTATTGGATTCCTTCTTCGCCATGCAGGGTTAGTGAAAAATAATGCATTATTTGGTGGTATATAACCAGAGAGGGAAGGAGGTGCACAGGTTGTAACATAGGCTGTACCAGTGCAGCAGTCTGTAAAATGAATGCATTACTTGTCAGTATATGACCAGGCAAGGGAGGAGGTACACAGAATGTAGCACAGTACTAGTGCAGCAGTCTATAAAAGAGTGCATTACTTGTCAGTATATGACTAGGCAGGGGAGGAGGTACACAGAATGTAGCACAGTACTAGTGCAGCAGTCTATAAAACAGTGTATTACTTGTCAGTATATGACTAGGCAGGGGAGGAGGTGCACAGGATGTAGCATAGTACCAGTGCAGCAGTCTATAAAACAGTGTATTACTTGTCAGTATATGAACAGGCAGGGGAAGAGGTACACAGAATGCAGCATAGTACCAGTGCAGCAGTCTATAAAACAGTGTAATACTTGTCAGTATATGAACAGGCAGGGGAGGAGGTGCACAGGATGTAACATAAGCTGTACCAGTGCGGCAGTCTGTTCTGGTTTTCCTTTTGCCTGTACATAGAATGAAGCAGTGCAGGAAAGCATGTATGGGGGTCCCAGCAACAGTTCAGCAGGCTTTGTCTCTGCCTTTGGCATTGATACTGTTTTTGTTACCTTAGTAAGGCACATCAGACTTCTGGGATGGTCTGCTCTCCTCATAATGTGAAATCCTTAGGAATCTACCTATGTAACTAAACTCTGATCATTAGTTTTGGGGTGCTGCCTAATCTGTGCTAGCAGACTGGCCATATTTAGTTTGGTTTATAATTATTAGAAGTGGGCAAAAGTGCATGTATGCTTTTTTTCTCTCATAAATGTATTAACTGTCAAACTATTGTCTACCCTTTGCAGGTTGTGTGGCTTTGAGCCGTTCTTCGACTCAAGAGGAGATCAGTACATGTACAGCAAGATACTGAACTGTGACTATGAGTTTGTGTCCCCTTGGTGGGATGATGTCTCAATGAATGCAAAAGACCTGGTAAGCAACCTGTACAAGTTAGCATCTTGTCAGCTAGTGCTGAAGCTGAATAATGAACACTGAGAAAAATTAACCCTCAGTCTTAAATCTCCAGCCAAAGAGTAAACTCAGGCTGTGGGACTTACATAGTGTTTTTAGAAACAAATGATTTGTAATTTTACTAATCTGGAATAAAAGCTATTTACTCATCTCAGAAGAGAAGAACTTCAGAGACATGTTTAAACCCCCCCACCCCGTGTGTATGCAGTATCTCCTCCTAAACATCTCTACACTGAACCCTACAGTACAGTCCAATATAAATACCCAATCCAAGCCAATCCTCAGATGATCTGGTTTACCTGCCAACCCCTACACCAGGGGAATATCAATGGCATAGACATTAAGCTTAACTGTAAGATTTAGTGATCAAATTTTCATTCCATTATTTTATATTTAAGGCTCAAGATTTTGGTATTTCAGGGATTTCCTCATTACAATGACTTAGTGATTTTGGAGTTAGTATATTGTACTAACGAGAAGCTGGGCACAGCCCCCAATATCAACAAAAATATTTTTAAGCAATTTTTCTGTGTTGAATATTGAATACTTCAGGAAGAGTTCCCCTGTTATGATCATTTATGTTTATCATGAGTCACATTTCTTCCATGGAGCATACATGTGCAAGAGACAGGTACATCCTGTGCAGTATCACCTTAATAGACAAGGACGGGCTTTACCTCCTATTCACATGCATACACACCTACACTGTAAACGCCATATTTATTCACACATATAGGCATTGTCGTTTGGTTGTCTCACTGGCTGCAACCAAGAGTCCAATTTATACAAGTATAGTCATAATCAGCTCCCTCTAAGGAATGAGATTAGACATTATCCAATGTGGAAAAAAACATAATACACTGTATTCCTCTTTGAACCTCAGGTTTCCATAAGCCTAATTATTTTATTTATTTTTTTATTTTACTTATTATTTTGCTAAATGAGTAGATGGGCTGGTCCATGGATTCTCTTCAGCTGTGACTCAGGCACAGAGCCTGCATAGGTTCATAAATTAGTACTAGGTTAACTGCCCTTGTGGGCCATTTTAAGCCTAGTTAATTACCACATGTGAGAATCAAAGCTTGCACTTTATGTCTAAAGGGTAAACACCTTAATTGTTATTCCAACCTCTCACCTCAGACACGTATTACCATTTAGCAAGGCACAATAGTTAAAGCTGAAAAAGCACTTAAGTATTTAAATCTGTGGCTCCAAACACAGCCTGCAACTTGAGTGGACAGGTGCTTTATCATATTTCCAGCAGGCGTGTTTCCACTAGTCTAAAAGATGTGTTTTTTTTTTTGCACTTAGTAGGTGTCTCCCTTGGAGCTATCCACCTTCACAGAGGAGTGATGTCATATTTGGGGAGTTGTTTGGTATTTTTAAAGTAGACTAATACTTTTTTTTCTGGTTGTGGAGTTAAAATAAAACCATAGGTTTACCATCAGTTTCATGACCATTTGCTGAATACAGTAACAACCTGTAGTTTCAAATGGGCAGTTAAACAGCAACAGCTTCTACGTGTATTGCCCACACAATTTTCATTTATTTCTATGTAATTTTCTACTTCCCTTGAATAAAGATCCTTCTTCCAGTTCTTTTCTCTCTCTTATTATATTCAATAGTTCAAATACAGTTATAGACTTTGATTTCCATTTTCTAGTAATTGCTTTTTGCAGCCAACAGAATTAAATTTAATAAGGCCTTACTATGGCTAGGCAATTCAGTTTCAGTATCCTAACTCAAAATAATCGTAAGAATACCACGGTGGTACGGCGGTAGCGTTGTTACCTCACAGCAAGAGGTTCTCCAGTTCGATTCTCGGCTGGGCTTGGGAGTGCCTTCTGTGTGGAGTCTGCGTGTCCTCCCCGCGGTTGGGTAGTGTTCAAAAGACATGCGTGCGTAAATGGGCGTGCCTTCGTTGAAGGTTGGGTGCCGAGCTGGCACCTTGGCGTTTCGTACAAATCTACTGCCAATCATTAGCGGACTGGAGTTCCACTGTGGCGACCCCTTACCGGGAAAAGCCAAAAGACAAACAACAACATCCTAACTCAAAATAATCATTTCCTTAGTTACAGTGGTTTGCTTACCCACTATATTTGGCAGAGTATTCTGTAGGAATTTTTAAAATCTGCTATCTCATTACACTCCCAAAACAAAATGCTCCTAGTTACATCTTTATTCCCTAGCTCATTGCCAGCATTTGTTATCTACCTGATGACACATTCTTTGAAGTCTGCTTGGGGTATAAAATACCGATGCAAACATTTCAAAGCAAAGATCCTAAACTTTCTGGGCGTTGTTGCATACTTGGGAGCCATACATATGCCCTCCCATTGTTCTCTTGTAAACTGCTTTTCCAATCTCTCTTGCCAATAGTTTCTAAATTCTGACTGAGTCTAGTAGTTATCCTGAAATATTTTATATACCCTACTAATTAACATAGCAGCTTCTGTACTAGATTCAGCTAACAGTCTACCACAGCAAGTCTTTTGCTTTAGCTTTCCCAAACCCTTTCTCTTTGCCTGACCCATATATAAAACTAAAGGGACTAAAAAACATTTTTACTGCTTGTATTTGCTATCATATCCATAAAAGAGCTTCCAGTTTCCCAGTTTTGTATTATCTTTTGCTTTGTCTCTTCCCAGATATTCTTGGCTGCCATAACAGAAGCCTTTTTAATCCATGCTGCTAAATATTTCATTTAGCATGCCTCCATAAATATGGTTATTGCTGTACCAGTTCATGCTTGGGTACATAATTTACAGCTATAGCCTTTGTTTTATCTTCATTAATTTTCCTAAAAAGATTTGAAACTGTCTCAAAATATTTCACAAAACCAAGATGTCTGTTTCTGGATTTATCAGATACAAAATAGTATCTGCAAATAGAGACATTTCTTGAATACCATACCAGTTATATCCTTTCATCTTTGAGACCCTTATGTTCTTTGCCAATGGCTCTAAATATAAAGCAGGTAACAAAAGGAAAAGCGAGCACCCCTACCTGGTTCCTCCGTTCAAACAACTTATCAGAGAGGCACCCTCACACTAATTCTTGCCTCATATCCTTAGCCTTATAATATCAGAAATGCAGATGCTTCTTTGGCCTACTCTCAAAATCCCAGGTTATTCTATTGAATGCTCTCTCTGCATCAAAACCTACTAACAATAGTTGGTATTTTCTTACATTCTGCTTCCCTCTGGGTCATTATTGTTTTAATGACATTGTTGTTGTGAAATGTTGACCCTTCGACACAAAACCACACTGATACATATCTATCAAGTTTGGCAACACCTTTGCCATTATTTTAGCTTTATAATCATGCTTAAAATTGAATGGGTCTACATGGAACTGAGTTTTGTGTGTCTGTATCGTGTTTAGCTAATATAGCCACCACAGATGTTCTTCGTGTTTCACTGTTGCAGTCATCACCTGTGGGTTATCCCTGCTGTGGTAGCCCTCGGCCGGCTCGAATACCAGAGTCAGTGTCTTTCTGCATCAGCTGCTGTCGCATGTAGACTGACATCAGGTTGGCAGTGCTTTAAAGCAAGGCAGCTGATGCCATTACATCACTCTTTCTTGCTGTGGAGCCCATAGCAGAAGCAGTTCACCAGTGTGCCAATCAGTCGCTACCAGAGTTCGGATCACAGCTAAAAATGGCTAAAGCTAAGTACCCCATTGGGGATCTCTTTTTCTTGCACAAATCGATGTCCAAAAAAGTTAACAATTGTGTCGCCTGTGGAAAACAAATCCCACACCAAGACTTTCATTATTACTGTGTTACTTGTTTAGGCCCAAACCACGACATAGCCGCTGTCAGTTCTGTGCCCTCTCTAACACAAGGAATATTCATCGGAGAGCTCTTGATAGCTATTTTCGTCCTCCGTCTTCTCATATGGAGTCGGTTAACCAACCTTCAGCAGAACCTCTGAAAAAGCATAAGGATAAGGATAGAGACAGACCTCACAAGGCCAAGCCTTCTGATGGCTCCTCCATTAAACAGGTTGTCAGTACTCCGGAATTCAGTGAGGCGCTTTTGCAGCCTCTGATGCCCGATGTGATTCCAATGCAGGCCTCTACCGAGACCCTTTCGGAGTCCGGTATGCCACAGAAATCTTCTTCATCTTCAGAACTTTTGACTATCTCTGCCTCAGTTGGGTCTGGAGCCACTAGGCAGGTACCGACTTCTGAGGATGTTTTTTGCACTACCAATTCCAGTCAGAAACCGACGTCTTCTCACCCGACTACCGCTAATCTCAGACAGATGACTTCTCTTAGGCCTAGAAGCCAGGCCACCCCTAGGAAATCTTCCTTTGGCCACCATCTTCATCCTGCCCCTCCACCCAGGCCCAGATGCTTAAGATGGCAGAAGATCTTATTTCCCTTATCAGGGGCAGTCAGGCCTCTTCTTCTAAAAGAAAAAGACTCCCTTCTCCTGAGTATTGACAGAGCAAAATTCTGAGCAGTCAGATTATTCAGACTTGGAAGAGGATCAACAACCTCTTACTGCTCATGAGGATACAGATGCAGAGGAATCCATCCCTTCTGCCTCCCCAACAGAAGACTTTTCCTTTAGGGAAACCCTCCATACCCTCAGGGAGCATTTCCAATAGGAATCTCAGGACTTCCTTCAGTCCAAGAAAAAGCTAAGAGAATTTCTAGACCTTCCTCAACACAGACCTCTTGACATCACCCCTGTTTTAGATGTGGTAGATGATGTTTTCCTTGAATCCAGTTTAGCACTGGATGCCCTTTCTACTGCTCCCAGTAACCTTGACAGGTATTACAGAGTATCAGACATCTACAAATTCCTGTACAGAAATCCTACTGCAGACCCGGAGGTCATTACACAGGGCCCCAAAGGAGCCAGGGCTAGTTCTGCAAAGAACCCTACTCCTTCTGATAAAGAGGCCAGAGCTCTGGACAGATGGGGTAAAAAAGTATTCACCTCTGCAACCTTAGCCATCAGAGCTCTCAACTGTCAGTTTGATATGTTAAAATATCAACAGCACACTTTGAAACTATTAAATCAAACAATTTCTACTTTTCCTGACTGTGTCAGTTCTAAGGAGTTAGCAGATTTATTGCACTCCTCTTGTCAAGTGACTAGGCATTGTTTACACTGCGGATATGATGCACTAGAAGCCTATAGCAGGGCAGCAGTGTCTGGATCTGTCATTTGGAGACATGCATGGTTGAAGGAGCAACCTCTACCTGATCATGTCAAGTCTAAATTAATTGATGCACCTTTGGACAAAGACCGTTGTTTGGGGAAAAAGCAGAAGAAGTGCTTAAGAAAATGGAAGACAAAGCAAAATCTATGCAAACAGTAAAAAATGTCTTTCAAGTTCAACCACCTAGATTCAGCAAGAACTTTCCCTCTAAGCAGTGGTCCTTTCTTGCCCCTATCAGACAGGGGCAAGCTAAGCCCCGCAGAGACAGGCTACCCAGGTCCCTACAGCAGGGACAACAGAAAACCAAGCAGTGGACCACACTCGTCTCTAAGGCAGGGAGTTCTAAGCCATCCCTCTATGGCAAAAACTCTCAATGACCCCCCCCGCCCTTCCTTCACCCAAATGTTCGGAGGAAGGCTGTCCCTCTTCAAAGAAAATTGGCTGTCTGTAACCAAGGACCAATGGGTCTTAAAGATCATTTTTTAGGGATACAAATTCACTTTCTACAAACTCCCAATTCCCAAGGGGTACCCAGACTTACCTCCAAATCAGTGGGCAGAGGGATTTAAACAAGTCCAAACCCTCATATCCCAGGGGGCAATAGAACCTGTTCTTAACAGATCAAACAGGCAATGGCTTTTATTCCAGGCTATTCCTTGTTCCCAGAAATAAGGGCACTTGGCGACCCATCCTAAATCTATCCATTCTGAACACCTCCCTGGTGGTCCCCAAATTCAAAATGCCAAATTTGCAGCAGCTGCTGCTTATGCTGACAAAAAATGCCTGGCTAGTGACCCTGGACCTAAAAGATGCATGCCTCCATATCCCCATAAGGGAATCCTGCAGAACATTCCTGCATTTCAGAGCAGGCTCACAGCACTTTCAGTTCTCTGTTCTTCCCTTTGGCTTATCTACTGCTCCCAGGGCTTTCACCAAATGCTTGGCCCTGGCCATAGCATTCTGCAGACAGAAAAACATCCATATTTATCCCTATCTCGATGACTGCCTCATCCAAGCAGAGAGCAAGAAAAGCTCCTGCAGGGCTTACTCTCCATCAAAACCCTTCTCATTTCCTTGGAATTCACCATCAATGAGAGGAAATCAAAGCAGACTCCCTCCAGGAGTATCATCTTCCTGGGAGCTCTGCTGGACACAGCATCCCAAATGGCCTTCCTAACCCCAAAGAAGCAGAAATTCCTGTCTCTCTACTTTATTCAGCTGGCATCCCAAAGTCACCTCACAGTAAGGAAGTTCTTGCATCATCTTGGGATACATGGCTTCTTCCATCCTTCTGATTCCTCTGGCCAGATGGCACATGAGGAAACTTCAGTGGTACCTAAGGAACCTTTGGTGCCAGCACTCTCAACCTCTGGAGACCTCCGTCCCTCTGATCCCCTGTATAAGGGCAGAGTTGCTCTGGTGGGCAGAGGCATGTGCCAAGAACCAGGGTCTCCCCTTCACCCACCACTCCACAGACCAGACCCTCACCACCGATGCTTCAGAAGAGGCTTGGGGCACCCACCTAGGGGGCAGGTGTACCCCGGGCCTTTGGGATACCCAACACATTCCCCTGCACATCAACCAGAAGGAAATGATTGTGTTACAGAAGGCTCTGACATCATTCCGGCCTCATCTCAGGCCAGAGGTTCCCTTGTCAAAACAGACAACACCACAGTAATGTGGCACATCAACAAACAGGGAGGGACTCAATCTTACCCCCTGTGCAGGCTAGCCATGAACCTCTGGCTGATGGCCTGATCCATGGTGTTACACCTTATAGCCCAATACCTCCAAGGAATCAACACCCTGGCGACCACATACGCGGACACATTGTGGACCCCCACGAATGGCAGCTCCACAGAAAAATCTTTCGCAAAGTCACTCAAGTGTGGGGAAACCTAGAAGTAGATCTATTTGCTTCGCACCTTAACCATCAGCTTCAGAAATTTTGCACCAGGGAATATCACCACCTAGCATGAAAGGTGGATGCCTTAACCTTCCCTTGGAACTCCGTCTTTGTGTATGCCTTCCCCCCTCTTCCTCTTCATCCCAAGGTACTCATCAAGGTCAGGGAGGAGGGGCCAAAGGCCATACTCATTGCTCCAGATTGGCCCAGGCAACATTGGTACTCCCTGCTGCTCAGCCTCACATCTCATCCACCCTGGCAGCTTCCACAGATCCCAAACCTCTTGACCCAAACAGGGGGGGATGCTGCACCCAGACTTGCAGACTCAAGCCATCAGCATGGCTGATACTCCCAATGTAAGAGAAGGGCCCCTGCTAAGCAAGCAGGTGCTGGACATTCTCACAGAGGCCAGAAGGCCAAGCACCAGAAGATCTTATGCAGGAAAATGGAAATGATTCTGCTCCTGGTGCCAGGCCAGAGGGGCCAGGTCCTCTTTACCTGATGTCCCTCTCATACTGGAATATCTAGGGGAATTACTGAATAGTGGCCTCTCCTTCTCCTCAGTTAAGATTAATGCTTCAGCCATTTCTGCTCAGTTTAACACAGACCAGCCTTTGTTCTCTCACCCTTTGATTAAGCAATTCCTAAGAGGGGCTTCTAACATTAGGCCTCCCAGAAGGCCTCCCACGCCAGCCTGGGACCTTAACCTTGCTCTGGAAAAACTGACCCTACCCCCCCTTTGACCCTGCTGCCTCAGCAGAACTGAAATTCCTCTCTTGGAAGGCTGCCTTTTTTCTGGCCATCACTTCAGCAAGAAGGGTTTCTGAACTGCAGGCACTGATGGCCAATGAGCCCTTCATAATTTTCCACGTAGACAGGGTGTCCCTTAGGACTAACCCCTCCTTTATGCCCAAGGTGATATCTAATGTGACTCTCAACCAGGCCATTCATCTGCCTACCTTCTTCCCCAACCCTCAAAACAATGGTAAAGAATTCTGCACTCCCTGGACATGCACAGGCAGCTCAGATACTACCTAAACCATACTAAACCCTTCAGAAAAACAGACCAACTTCTTGTCAGTTTTGCCTTAGGGGCAGAGGGGAAGCCCTTCTCCAAGCAGACTATCTCTAAATGGAGGTTCCCTATTATGCTGTCGCAGACGCAGGTTGTCAAATGCATATTTGTCGAACAGTAAAGCGGGAAAAGGCAAAATAGCAAAGCGGCGTTTCAGCAAATTTGTTTGGCCACTTTTGCTACTTTGCCTTTTTGGCACTGTAGTGTGAACTTGGAGTTGGTATATTTAAGTAGGGGGGCTGTGGGGGGCACAGCCCCCCACGTCAGGGGGTGTGGGGGAGGGGTGGTGAAGCCCCTCACATTAAGTAATGTTTTACTGTTTTTTTGTTGTTTTTTTTTTTTGTTTCGGAACAGCGATTGTTTTCCATTGGAAAATAATCACTGTTCTAAAGTTTCGACGTTGTAAGCTTTCTCTTGCATGGGGTCGATTATCTGTCATTCACTCTTCTGAGCGTGCAATATGATAATATAGACCCTAAATGGATATCATACTGTATCCATTTCTGCTACAGATTTCATGGGAAACCTCCCCCTAAGTCTGTTTGCACCCATTCCACTAGGGCAGCCTCCACTTCCACAGCATTCCTCAGAGGAGTCCCCACCAGGGACATCTTGGAAGCTGCCACCTGGACCTCTGTCCATACCTTTACAAAGCATTATCACCTTCCTCTTTTTTCCAAGGCTAGGGCAGGGTTTGCATCTGCAGTGCTGCAGGACCTCCTTACCCCTCCCTAGGTCTCATCACTATCGTACCACCCCTCTCTTCAGCTTTGAGAATCTTCCCACAGGTGATGACTGCAACAGTGCCCACAGGTGATGACTGCAACAGTGAATACACTTGAGCATCTACATTTATGGTAAGTGTACACAGCTGTACTTTTTCTTCCACGATGTAGGTGCTTCTCCTCATTTTAAATTACTGTTAAATAAAATCTTCCATATCTTTATCACTTTATTTCCTCCTAACTTCCAATCTTCCACAGGAATACCATCTGTTTCTGGAGACTTTCCTGAAGCTTGATTATACATCATAGTTTTTCTCTCTCATCTCCTCCTATCTTAACTGAGTTGTTGATTGTTGAGCCTCATCTCTAACCTTGGCACAATTAAGTTTTCCATAAATATTTCCATTTGTGCTCTTTCTTTATTTTCAAACTTCTCTGCTTTATACAAATTTTCATAAAATTGCTGAAATATTTCTAATATTTCTACAGGATCTCTGGTTATTTTCCTTGTTATAGGCTCTCTAAATTTGGCAACAACCATTTTTGCTTTCTGTTGCCTATGTCATTGTGCTAAAAGTTTTTGTACTCTGGAGTTATCAAAATTTAGTTGCTTAGCAGCAGTCTTTCTAAACTCATGCATATTATCCAGATACTCCCTTATTTTCTCTTTAGCATTCTGCAGTTGTGCCTTTTGTTCTATGAGAGTTCCATTATTCTGCAAAAACTTAACCTTTGTCAGGCCCTCTAAATAATTCCTAATACTTCTTAACCACATCCCTGTCACTCTTTCTCTTTTATTTATACCATATTTTTAAACTCCATTTTCATTTTATCCTAACCCCCCCTCATTAGCTATAACTTCTGAAAATACTTCTATCTTCTCTAATAACCCTTGAATAATTTTTACCCATTACTTAAGTTCTTTCTTTTTAACAGGTAGGTGGGAAAATGCCATTTTCTCATTTTTACTTCATTACCCTGCATTTTTACCTTGTTTCTTATCAGTGCATGATCTCAAATAGTTATTGAATGTGTTATTAAAGCTTTCAATTAAATGCACATGTTCCTATGAAATATAATTTCTGTTTAGTCTAGCCCAATTGCTGTACCTTGGGGAGTAATATGTAAATTCTGTGCAAGTTCTTACTACTGAGTATACGTCTTTCATACCAAATATTTTCAAAAATTTATTTCAGAAGTATGCCCTCTTTTCTTATATTTTCCCTTCTAGGCCCTTGATGCATCCTAACTATTGCAAATCAAGTGATTTATTTCTCCCCAAATTTTATTAAGCTCCTTAATAGTAGTTTTTTATTGGAATGCAAATGCATGCTAGTATAATCCTCCCCGCTTGCTAATAGTGCCTTACTACCATAATTGTACCATTATGTTCATTTTTCCTCATGTATCACTATTGGAGCCCCTCCAGTAATTAGTGTAATTACTCCCCTTTTCCTCTATCCCTGATATTCTGCTGAATATCCACCCTGAAATCCTTTCTTCGTCAAATCTGCATACTCATTTCTTTCCAAATGGGAAGACAGATTTTTTTTTCATTCCCATATGCCTTTCCACTCTTTCCCTTGATAGCCAGGGTTCTTCTAAAGATTTAGAAAGAGTCCCCAAAGATAGTGGTGGTGACTCCCTTTTGGCCCAGGCAACAGTGGTTCTTCCTTATTTTGAAATTGGCCAAGGGCAATTATCACAGGCTTCTCCACAGATTGGATTTACTCACACATGGCGGGGGTTGTTTAGTACATCTCAGCTTTAAAACCCTTAAGCTGACAGCCTAGATGATAGTGTTTTGATACCCTTTAGATACTTTTTGCCCAAGGAGGTGCAACATGTACTTAAGGATCCCCCAAAAATACTGCTAGGAAATAAAATATGAGTAAATGTAAAATATTTTGTAGATGGTGCCTTACTAAGTACGAGGATCATTTCAAGGCCTCAGTGCCTATTGTTGTAGGACATTTCTGAGAGTTACTATCCTCTAGCCTTTTCAGTTATTTAGCAAGATTCATCTTTCAGACATTTCTGCTGGTCTGCCCTTAGATCCCCCCTGCACTTTTCTTCCTGTGCTTAAGTCAAGCAGGTTTTGAAACTGGTTTTACATGTTTGTTTGCCTGTAACACAGGTGGCTCCTCCTTAAGATCTTAATTTTGTGTTTGAATAGTTAACACTTCTTTCATTTGAACAAGCTAATCAGGCCGAATTGAGGTTCTTATCTTGGAAATCTGTGTAACTAATTCTGTAACTTCTGCAAGAAAGGCATCCAAGTTACAAGATTTATGGTGAGTTAACCCTATCTTATTTTCCACAAGAATAGGTTTTCTTTGAGAACAAATTATTTTTTTTTGTCATAAGTGGTTTCAGAGTTTCCCTGGAGCCAATCTACTAATCTCTCTATATTTTTTACAGAACCTACAAACAAGTGGGAAAGAATCTTATACACTCTAGATATATACAGGCAGCTTAGATATTACTTGAGCAGAACTAAATCCTTCAGGAAGGTCAATCAGCAGTTTGTTTCCTATGAAGGTAAGAAGAGGGGACAACCAACGTCAAAGCAGACAATTTCTAAATGGTAGTGTCTTGCTATTTCTTTCTGCTTTCCAACCACAACAAGTCACTTCACTTCTAGGCAGGGTCAGAGCTCACTCTACCAGGGTTTGACTTCTTCTGTGGCTTTTTGAAAAGGGATGGACTCGATTCTGGAGGCAGCATCTTGGTCTTGTAGATATACTGCTACAAAGCACTACAAACTGGATTCCATTCCCAGGTCCATGGCAAGGTTTATTAAGACTATTCTCTAGAGACTCCTGGATTCTTGAATCCCCCCCCAAAGATATTCCTAAGCTATGGTGATTTACTCATATAGCTTAGGCTACTGCAACAGTGATTTAATGCTGAACATAGTACACTTGAAGATATTTTAATAGATCACTGTCACAGCAGCCATCCCTTCCCTCTTGTTTTGATTGTAATGTATTGCCAGGGTATGGATATACTCTTAGACATACAGTTACATATACTATATATTGAATTTTCCTTTCCTAACATACAGTATTTCCTTTCAGGGTTATAGCCTCCCTTCTTGAGACAAGGAAACCTTGAAGCCTTTGATGTCTTAACTATTGCTGTTATGTGGCTGTAGTTGAGCCTCACAACTATTTAGGGTATGTGGTGGGTGCCCTGAAGCTTTGAAGGCTGACCTGTGGTCATACCCTTGGCAAGATATAACCCAAATATCTTAGGTTACTGAAACAGTGATCTATTAGAACATCAGCTGTTATGGTAAGTTTAATTACACAATTATACTTTCTAAATCATCAGCAGCAGCAGCAGCTCCCTTTTTCCCATTTTCTGCATGGAGTTGGGGTATCATGTCAACTGTCGCCATCTTTCTCAATTCAGTGCCAACCTCCTGTCTTCAACACTCTTGCCTGCCTGCTGTGGGTCTTCTCTCACAATCCATCCATCTCTATGGAAGAAGGCAAGAAGTGAGAGCATCCAACAGTCTATCCCAAATCATCTTCACCAGACTGGCTTCTTTTCAGCACATTTGCCCAATCCACTGTAATCTGTTCTGTTTGACCTTTTCTGCAATTAGGTCTAATTTGCCTTCTGCACTGATGTCCTCATTTCTTTGTCTGTCCTATAGTGTGCATCTAATCTCCTGTTTCAGGCACTTCATATCATCACCTCTAGCTCCCTCAACTGCTCTGCCTTCACTGCCCAGGTTTCTGTACAATACAGCAGCACTGGTCGTATCACTGTTTTATACACCTTACTTTTCAGCTTCTTTTGCATTTCTCTGTCATACAGTACCTCTGGCACTCTGTGCCAGTTGGCTGCAGCCCCTCTGTTTCCAGCTGTAGCCTCTTCATTCAGACTTCCCTTCTCCTCAACCACCCCTCCCAGATACTTGAAGCTGCAACCTGTTCCAATATTTTCCCTTCTATTTCAGTTCTGAACTTCTTTTGATTTCCCCCATTTGCAGTCATTACAAGTATCTTATCTGTACTTATTTCTGTCCCATGTACCTTCAGCTTTGCATTCCATTCAACTATCCTTTGCAGACATTTTTGCTAAGAATCTGTCTGTAATGCCACATCATCTCCATACAGTAACTTTGTGAAGTGCCTCTTCCAAAATGTTTGCAGTTGTAGACCATCACAAGTATGAACAGCAGAAGGCTCGCAGCTGAACCCTGATGCATACCCACTCCCAGTAGGAACCCCTCTGTGACACTGAACACTGTCATACTTGAATCATTGGGTCCTTATACATAGCCTGCAGTGATTCTACCAATGTTTCTCAGACTTTAAACCAACATAGTACTGCTCAAATCAGCTTTCTTGGGACCTCATCATATGCTTTCTCCAATTCTAGGAATGCCCAATTTGACTCTTACTTCTAGCTTCTTCACAGCTGTCCGTCTCACTACAAACATCAGGTCAGTTGTGCTGCATTCAGATCTGAATCTGAACTGCTCATCTCCCATCTTACTTTCTATTACTCTGCATATTCGTTTATCACACTCTCCAGAACTTTCATGCAGTGTGACAAGAGTTTCATACCTCTGTACTTCTCACAGTTGTGGATGTCCCCTTTGTTCTTGTACAGTGGCAGGAATATGCTTATTCTCCAGTTATCTGGGGTATGCCTTTCTCTCCATTCTGATATGAGTACCCTCAGGACCATTTCTTCCCATCTCACCCAGCATCCTTGAGCATGTCTGCTGTGACCTCATCTAAGCCTGCTGCTTTCCCTGACTTCATTTTCCTTAGTGCTGTTCTTACTTCTTCTAGGTTGGGCTCCTCCTCTTCTTTCATCATAGGTTGTGTCTGGGGTAGTACAGCTTCTGTGAGGTTTTCTTCATTCAGAAGCTGCAAAAAGTATTCTTTCTTTATACCTTTGATTTCCTCTGGGCTGGTGAGAAGATTGTTGTTTGGCATCACTTACGAAGGGTATATGACTATTTTCTGTATTTTTCTGTCTTTGCCTTGCAACCTGATAGAGTTTCTTTGTGCCATATACAGATCCACTTTCCAGAAGCTGACAGAGTGCCTCTGATGCTTTGTTCTTTGCTCTTGCAACTCCTGTCTTAGTGTTTTTGTTATCTATCCAATATTCCTTCTTAGGCTGGTCCTTTTTTTCTCTTTTATAGCTTCACAGGTGTATACTAGGATAACAGCCACTAGGGTCCAGATAAGTCTAGCTGTGCAACCCAAATATGAATACTCCCACTTTTTCCTCCACTTCTTTCCTTTAATGGCTTCCTGGACTTCTAGATTCCACTACCAGTTTTCCTTATGTATCTTATTTCCCTAGCTGGCTTGGCCACATACCTGTTCTGTAGTCCTCACACAGCTGCTTTGAGGTGCCACCATTGTTCTTCAGCTTCACCTATTTACTCTTTTTTCTTTGGTGACAGAGCCTCGATTAATTCCTTGAAGTCTTGCACTTTCTCTCCAGCCAACCTCCAGGTCTTCAGCCTAGTCTGTGTTGCCTTAGAGCCTTCTGTGACCACTGTTTCCAGCCGACTGTGGCAATCAGTGGTTTATACAGTGTGCTGACTGCTTCACTTTAGGATGGCTTTATAATCACTGATTCCTCCCCAATGCCCTTTATTTACTAGGAGAAAATTTACTGAGTTGCATGTTGGCCACTCTTGTGATGCTGTGAGAACAAATTATGTTATGCAAAATATAGTTTCTGTTGTTTCTTCTATTTCTCTTAAATACAGTAATCCCCTGCCAATAGTCTTTTCAAAACATAAAGGAGACAGAATTATCCACAAAGTGGTGTCCATGGAGAAACTGGGTACATATAAATGACTAAGGAAGCATACAGTTAGACCAACAACTTGCAACTGCTGCCTGAATGCACGCTTTTCTTCACTATCACAACTGTGTTGTGGGGCATAGGTTGAGATTACAAATAGCGTCCTATCCTTACATTGTATTTTGATTGCTGTAAATCTGTCACTAATTCTGATGACATCAGTCAATGCTTTCTGAAGCTTCTGCCTCACCACAATTTCCACAACTTTTCTAGCCTGTCCTACTCCTGAGTAGTAGACTTTGGATCCCAAGCCAGGTGGCTTTGTTGCACACCCTTCCGTTTTGTCTCCTGGATACATAGGATGCCCAACCTCCTCCTTACCTTTTTTTGTAATCATTAATGTAGTCTCAACAATATGCAAATGTTAAATGAGCTGAAAAATATTAACCATTTTGTGAGTTTCTAATGCCAAACAACCTCTGAGTTTTTGGCAGTTGTGCTTTAAGTCCTGCAGATGGTATTTCAGAGTTTTGAGTCACCTAATACTGACTGTTAATGCCTGTTTACCCTTTGTTCCTCAACTAATTGTATATTATCTGTAACTTAGTTTTACTGTCATATCACCCTTACCTTTATCTCATTTGTATTTTTTCTCTGTCTATTCTTATTTTTAGCCAAAGCCTCTGTCTTTCTTTGACTATCTCTTTCCCTCAAATATTATACTGAGCTGGCGTCAATTAAACCATCATTGTCCAGCAAGCAACATCCAAGACCGAGGTTTACCCTAATAAGGACCACAAGAGAGAGGCATATTAATAATGTATGTTATTTACTGTTATGTCACATAGCTATCCTATTCCTCTGTAATAAATAATGCTTTTAAAAAGAGGGTACCCTGAATACTTAATCAAATTTGGGTAGAAGTGTCCACAAAAAGAACTAGGGGGCATTTTAACCCTATTTTACACAGAGGATACATGGTACCCCAAAATTTTATTGACAATGATGTTACTACACACAACATGATACCCGATTCAGGGCCCATGTTTTTGACAACATATTCACTGAATGCAAAAATGATTTCTAACATTTTATATAAGAATTGAGCCCTAATTTCAGAAGATACCCATATTTGTAAAAAACTGGATGGCCCTCTGCATATAACATACCGACGAGGACAGAATTTAAAGAATATCCTAGAATTTAAAAGCGAAATAACTAATAGATGTTCTGGCATGTATAAATGTGGTAGATGCCACCAATGCCAACACATTAAAGTTGGGAATAAATTTACTATTAGAGATATAGAATACTTAGTGAGAGGGAAGTATAATTGTGACTCTAAAGGGATTGTCTACATTGTACTATGTCAGTAGTGCCAATCTTTCTACATAGGAAAAATGGAAAGATCATTGAAACAGAGAATCTATGAGCATATATATAACATAAGTAAAAAGCAACCACAAATGCTTTGGCTAGGCACACCTTAGAAAATCCCACTCACAAGTTTCTATTTACTATTCTCCATCAGGAAAAACATAATGCTCGGGGGGAGATCCTTGGTAGCTGAAACTAGAAGAGAATGAACTTTTGTGGCAGATTCGTACATATGCTCATATTCCCCCAGGTCTCAACGAATATGTCTCAATTAAATGCATTTTGAAGCTAAAAGCATTAGATAGGTGAAAGTTATATGTTTATTGATATTGTTTGTATTTTTTATAAAGCTTTATATTATTTTAAATGCAGTATAGTTTGTTAATGTCTTAACATTTTAAAGTTCATGAAATCTAGGTATAATGTGTTCCAGGTTTAAAAAGGAAAAGGTTTTTAAGTAAGGTTTTATGTGTATGACAACTTCAGTGTTTGTTCTATGAGTCCCTTCTTGGTTGGACTCATCCAGCTTAAAACATTTACATACTTGATTGTTTAGATTTAATTAATGAATGTATAAAAACTATAGCATTCTGAGAGTGGGATGTCTGAGGAAGTCTAAGCATTATTTTAGACGAAAGCGCTAACATTAAAGTCTTGAGAAGATTACAGCTGCTTCTTTTTTTGTGTTTACAAGTGTTTTAGTTTTTTCTGTAATAAATAAGGCAGGGTCTTGTGTAGAGAACATACACTCCCACTACAACTAACAAGAACAAGTTCCCTGGTCATTTTCTTTATACTAGAAGATGTGTCCTTCTCTTGAGTGCCCATTCTTCTTATCTACTCTGTGCTGTATGCCCACTCCAAAAGTCCTCCCCCACTTTAGATACCTTGCCATACTTTACCTTACCTGCTGTCTGCTGCAGTATAAATCTGTCTGTCTTCCCCTATAACTTCCAGTGCATTCAGTGTCTGTAACATGTAAATAGTGACCTTTCCTGTACTGAAACATAAAAATAATAAACTGCAGTACTTAGTATTTCTTTAAGTAGGCTTTTCTACTAACTACACCTGTACCTGGTTAACCCCCTGCTTTGAAACTCTTTCTGCTAACCCCCGTATAATTACTACAACTCTGTAACATTGCACCTTCTGCTGTTATTTGTTACCTTGCTCTTCCTCCTAACAGCCTTTCTAGTGACACCACATTTTACTCTTTCTACCACATAAGACTTCTTACCTTGCACACCTCTAAGTCTACAGATAGTTTTTTTCTCCCCTTCCATACTTCTTTGCCATTTCAGCTTGTGCACTCGGGCTCACTCCGCTACCCTACCTTACTCCCAAATCCCACCCATCTTCTTCTAGTAGACAATGTGTAAGAGAGACAAAGCTTGGAGAAAGTGGCAAAAAATACAAATCTCAAGCTCACCTAAAGATCTACAGACAGTTTCAAAACATGACAAAAAAAAGTTACTGCTGATAAGAAATATTACTTCAATCCACAGGATAACCAAAAACACAACCCCCAAAATTTTGGTCCACTATCAAGAAAATATTATACCGTGGAACTCCTACTACCCATAACCCTTGTCCAGACATCTCACCCTTAGAAACTGCTTCTAAGTTTAACTCCCACTTTATAGACTCAATAGCAATCCTCACCCAAAACTCCCTACAGAATCCTTACACCCCTGACAAATTTCAAAGCTGTAACAATGCCATTTTCAACTTAAAATCTGTCCCTAGTTCCTATATAAAAATGTATTATACAAACATAAGCTCTGCTCACCCTCTGTAGACAATCTCCCATATGAATATCCAAAGATTGCTGCCCCCTCTATTGCCTATCCAGTCGCAATCTTGATCAGTCGATCCATTCCTGAGTCATATGTCCCATCTCTCTGTAAAAATATTTTACATCATTCCTGTTCATAAGAAACAACTAAAATAAACTTCAGACCAATTGCAATCTTGTCCCCTCTTTCCAAGATCTTAGAAAAATGTATTCGTAAACAACTTTTACAATACTTCAAGAAAATGTATTAGCCTCTACCAACACGGCTTTCACCCAGACAACAACTGCCCTTGTTGCCTTTTTGGACCACATCATTAAAGCCAGAGTTGATAACAATTTAGTTTCTTCACTCTTTAGCTCTCTCTAAAGATTTTGATACAGCCTCACATACCAAACTGCTCTCAAAAATGTCTGCTTTAGGCTTTTCCAGTACAAAATCAATTGGTTCTCTAGCTACCTAACTGTCTATGATCAGTTGAATGGCTCTCTACTTACTCATCTTTTCTCCCATTTAACACAGTTGTCCCACCAGGCTCCGTACTTGGCCCTCTCCTTTTTAACATATTTATAAATAATCTACTTACATCCTCCCTACAAGCTACACTTATACAATATGCAGATGACTCCACTGCCATTTGGTCATTTAATAGTCCTTCCCAGTTACAATCAATCACTCAGCAGGCTTTCAGCTCTATTGAAAACTGGCTCAGTGACAGTCAGCTTTTTCTAAATCCAAATAAAACAAAACTTCTTATTTCTCCCTGAATAACAAACACACATAAAAGATACCTTAAAAATATCGTATCTCAACAATACTGAAATTGAAGTTGCACCTCATACAGAGTTACTTGGTGTCATAATAGATGATTAACTGAAATTTGATCTTCCTATTCAAAAGTGCATAAAAACAACACACCAAAAACTGGGCATGATCTATAGATCCAAAAGGTTCCTTACCAGCTCCTCAAGAGTTATTCTAGCCAATACACTTTCCTTCATTCACTACTGTATACCACACCCATTTTCACCAACATTCAAATCTCCCTAAGATCAAAACTTGAGCTTTGCTATAACAAAGTAGCTAGATTTGCAGTCAGTCAGTCATACAACTCCCACTATGGCTCCACCCTGAGACATTTAAACTGACGTGCGTTACCTCACTACCTCAAGTTCACCCAACTCCTCCTTGCTCATAAAATGGTATACAAATTCTCATCCTGCCCAGTAACCAGCACCATTCTTAACCATGACCTCCCTAATCACCCTCTTTACTCATCCGAGAAACACCTCCTTGAAATCCATAAATCGGAAAAATCTATCGGTCACTGATTATATTTCTACTCAGCAGCCAAGTTCTGGAACAGTATTCCTACAGATATTAGAGCAATGCCTTGTAGTCACATATTCAAACAATCTCTAAAGAGATTTCTCCTTGACTCTGTATATGTCTTACACCTGGCTGACACTACTCGTTGCTCCTTCCTGTCTCTCCCCTCTCTTCCTTCTTCCTTCCTTCTCCCTTCTACCTTCACTTCCCTTCGCTCTCCTTTTTTCCCCTTTCCTTTCCTCCCTTCTCTTATTAGCCAGAGCACCCGTTACTTCTCCAAAAGCTGCCTACTTGAACTCCATTTCCTAATCTCCCCCCAACTGCAAAATCTCTTTCATTTCTCTTAGTCTTTTGCCCATATTTAAAATTAACATCTTTACCATTGGTTATCACTATTGATTGTACTTTACTATGTGTTCAGTATCCTATGATGGTTGTTTACTAGTCACTGTATGACTTTCTGATCTGACTTTATTTATCCTGTGTGTCGTCAATTCTACTATGTGTTATTGTGCTTCATATGATAATATTATGTAGTTTATTAACTGAACTATGTATGTTGGAGCTTTTCTCCCTGGTCCTCTGCTGAAAACGGGATTCATGTCTAGTTGGACTTTCCTGGTAAACAAATGCCAAATAAATACACTTCCAAGCTGTGTCCTGTCAGCGAGCCTATAGGGTGTAGATATTCTTAGTTCATATTTGGCTGGTTGATTACTTTTATGTCCAGCTTTCACTCAGAGCTATCCCAGGTAACCCAGGCTAGGCAACTGGACACTTTCCAGCAAGTAGCTTATTGACTCAGGGCTGCTGGGATTTATGTGGGGCACACACTGGCCAATAGGGGCACATAGATCCCTCCCACCCTTAGCATGGGTCCCTGGCATAGATCAAAGTAGGCTGGGTCCTCAACCCATTTATCACCAGCAAATACCAATGCCCATTTGGCTGCATTAGTCAACATGACCGAATCACCTAGACACAATTTTACAGTGGCAAGCCCTGACATGGTATATAGTCTGTGATCCATGGTCTCCTATCTTGAGTGTACTGAGGATCAGTTAATGTCCAAAATGGATTATCTGTCCACTCTTTCCCCTATAGGGCACTGTCTAGAGGCTGTGCTGCTGCCCCATAGCTCTGTTCTTAGGAGAGTTTGAAATGGGAGCACTCAAGCATGTTTTTGGTTGGTGGAAAGAACCCCACAGAGACCTAGGGAGAATATGCTAACTCCCTACAAGCACTAGTCAAAGGTCAGGATCAAACCTCAAAACATTCACCCCGGGGATCACTCCAGTGACTCTACTCGACGGAGGCACTGGGAACTAAGGCCAGGTGGCACGATGCCAGGGTAATCCTATGAGTTAGGCTTGTAAAGGCTCCAGGGCCATTAGCCTAGTACACACCTGTGAACCTTATACCTTGTGCATGGGATGTGAAGACCTTAACCAGTATGCAGACTGGTCTTTATGCACGCTGTTCTTTCTACCTCATCTTCACTTCATAAATAAGACAAAGTTGTTGATCAAACTGTATGCACTTCCTTTGTCTTTTGTATGTACCCAATTTCTTCATGGACACCAATTCGTGGATAATTCTGTCTCCTTTATATTTTGAAAAGACTATTGGCAGGGGGATATCTTATTTAACAGCAATAGAAGAAACAACAGAAACTATATTTTGCGTAAAATAATTTGTTCTCAAAAAAGTCCACTTGTTTGCACATCAAGCCATGTAACTGAGAAATGCTTCTAGCTGAATTGACAATCACCGGAAGTAAAGCATTGCAAGAAAGAAACTTCAAATGTACATACACTGCAGGTTCAGAGGAGCGTAAAGTCAGATTTGCTATCATTCATTCATTCATTCATTCTGTAGCTAGTAATTTTTCTAAACCACTTGTTGCAAGCATCAGAGTAGCAGGAACGTGGGCAGCATGGAACTGGCTTCCCTATCACTAAGAGTGTCTTGCACATCCTGTGGGATCTTCAGGCAATCTGGGATAACATACCTACAAAGTATCCCGTGTCTGTTATAGGGTTTCCTCCCAGTGACCTTTGCCTGTTAATCTGCCATGGAACATACACAGTTGATATCCTCACAAGGTTTCAGTGCCACCTCAACTCCTGTCAACATAGAGGACAAGTGCTGTACTTTGAAATATTGGACTGCCAAGTTACTCAGTCTGCCATCAATACTGAGCCTATCTCTCATGAACTGGGACCTTATTTTTGCCACTTGTATCAGTGTCCATACCTAAGAATGGAGACAGACTGACAAGAAAATTTAGAGCTTTGTCTTTTGACTCAGCTGCTGCTTCATCACCACAGTCCAGGCTTGCAGTACTGCCATCACTGCAGGTGGTCAATGGCCAGACTCCTTATCCTCTCCATCTTCTCTTGTGAAAAAGATCCTATCCAATTTTATTGACATACAGGAATAAAACCTTGGCTATGGCCAGACAACCCAAGTTCCATTTGTGGCCTCAGCATCTGTTCAAGTTGACAGGAGGAACACTGCTGTACCTCTCTGTGGGTCATCCAGTGCTGCAATCCCTTAGTGGAGGCCTGTCTCTCAAGAGAGGGCCCAGAGTGAGCATTCTGCCACCAAGCCACTCTTGAAGTACTTCTCATAACAATTGAATGGGATTGTATAATTTATTTTATTTTAAACAAGAAACATCTTTATTAAATTATCAGTTATGACATAGGCAATCACACATTTATATAAATGAAAACAAGCCATATTGACATAATCTTAGTTGGAAGCACTTTTAAATCACAAACCATACTGACATAATTTTAGTTGCAAACATTATACATTACTTATAATCTACCAAATCATTGTCATTCAAATATTATATAGCTCATTCAGATCTTTCATTTTTTTAAACCTCATTCATCCCCTGTATGTATTCCTCCCACAATTCCATTTTTTTCCCATTTCATTTGCTCCTACCCTTTTCTAAAGATCACAATTCTAGTAGTTTTGTCTCTGTTACTATATTCACTGCTTCTAGTACAATTGGTGTAGACTTTGATTTCCATTTTCTAGTATTTGCTTTTTTGCAGTCACTAGCCTTACTATGTCTAGGCAATTCTGATTCTGCATCGTAGCTCAGAAAAATCATTTCCCTAATTACACCAATTTGCTCACCCACTATCTCTGATAGAGCTGTCTGCAAGGAATGTTTTAAGTGTGCCAATTCATTACACTCCGAGAAAATATGTTGCCAGTTACCTCTTTCTT
This sequence comes from Protopterus annectens, assembly GCF_019279795.1. NCBI lineage: Eukaryota > Metazoa > Chordata > Ceratodontiformes > Protopteridae > Protopterus > Protopterus annectens. The sequence continues at coordinate 386,229,339 of NC_056747.1, read as the reverse complement.
CCCCGTCACACCTCCAACATTTGCTGTCTACCTGAGGAAAAATTCTCAGGAGTTTACTTGGGATATAAAAATATTTATGTAAACATTTTCCAAGCAAAAATCCTAAATCTTCTAGATTTTGTTACATGTTTGGGCGACAAACTTACATCCTCCCATTGTTTCTTTGTGAATTGCTTATCCAATCTCTCTTCCCAATCCTTTCTAACATCTTCTGATTGATTAGTATAGTTATCATGCAATATTTTAGATGCTCTACTAATTATTCCTTCTTTAACAGTAGCTCCTCTTCTAGATTCTACTAAAAACTCTACCAGTGCTGGTCTTTCATTTAAGACACCCTATTTCTTTCCCTTTGCCAGTATTCTGATATTAGTCCTTGATAGAGAAGGCAATTTCTAACCTGCATTCCAAATAAATTCATAGCATCTTCCCATTCTATTAACTTTCCCTCTCTAGTTATTTGCTCTCAATACCTTGGTTCCTTTGCCAGTTTTTCTCCAATAAATTCCGGCCTCCTCTTGCCTGTTGTCTGTATCCCTAATTGCAGTCATCCCAATTGGCAGAATTTCCTTTCTCCATTCCAGTGTTGGCTTAATTCTTAGAATACTTTCTGCTACTTTATGAATATAATATTCTATATGATTATTGTTATTCTCCTTAAAGGTCCATATCCAAAATCTCAGTCTGTCCTTGTTTCTTGACCTTCTCTCCATTTCATCATCATCATCACTTTCCACTCTGAATTACAGGTTTCTGCTTGTGCTATGTATAGGAGCCAAAAAATACTTCATCTGGTGCCCAAAAGCAAAACTTGAACTAAAACCTAATCAAGGTATGTTTTGGTTCTATGTATAGGAGCCTTAACTGTGTAGCTCTGAAGTACCCCTTCGAATCAGTTAATCCCAATCCAGCTTGTTCTATTGGAAGAATCAACTTATCCCACTGGAATCTTGCCATCTTCTCATCCCAGATAAAATCCTTCAGCTGTTTATTAATTGCTATCCACAACTTCTCCTCTACTTGATAAAAATATGCCTGACCTGTGTATAAAACTAAAGGGACTAAAAACATTTTAACTGCTTGTATCTTGCTGTCCATATCCATATAGCAGGGCTTCCAATTCCTCTGTTTTTGATTTATCTTTTGTTTAGTCTCTTCCCACATATGCTTAGCTGCCACACCAGAATCATTTTTAATCCATACTCCTTTATACTTTATTTTATCATGTTCCATAAATATGGATATTGCTGAACCAATTTGTGTGTGAGTACATAATTTACAACTATTGGTTTTGTTTTAGCTTCATTAATTTTGTAGCCAGAAAAACATTTGAAACTGTCTCAAAATGTTTCACAACACTGGACTGTCCATAGAGACAGTTTTTATTGACTACCATATCAATTATATCCTTGAATTGCTGAGTCCCTTATTTACTTTGCCAGTGGTTCTAAATATAATGCAAATAACAAAGGGGAAAGTGGACACCCCTGCCTAGTTCAACTGCTCAAGTAGATGTTATTATAGAGGACCCCACCCACTTTAATTTTCGTCTCCAATCCCTGATATATCCTCCAATGCTCATAAAGTCCCACCTTACTCTGTCAAATGCTTTCTCTGCATCAAGACCCACCAACAGCAATGGTATTTTCTTACATTCTGTTTTCCTCTTGATCATCAGTGTTCTGTTAATGTTGTTGAATGCTTGCCTCCCTCCACAAAAAACACACTGATCCATATCTATCAATTTTGGCATCAATTTTGCCATTCCTTTATCCATTATAGAAATAAACACTTTATAATTGAGGTTTAGTACTGAAATGGGCCTGTATGAAGCTGTATCAGATGGATCTTTACCCTCTTTTACAGCTACCACCACTTTCTTCCAGGATGTTGGTACTTCTCCTCTTAAAATACTGTTAAAATCTTTCAGAAATTTCTTTTTTTTCTCCGCTAGCTTCCAAAGTTCTACAGGAATACCATCTATTCCTGGGGACTTTCCAGTAGCTTGGTTATACAACAGCATTTTTATCTCATGTCTTCCTATCCTAACCACTAGTAATTGAGCCTCCTGTACCTCTAACCCTGGCATATTTAATTCTTCCATAAACATTTCCATTTGTACCTTTTCTCTATTTCCCTATTTCTCTGCTTTATACGGACTTTCATAGAATTTCCAAAATATTTCTAATACTTATATAGGATCTCTTGTTATCTTCCTTGTTATAGGCTTCCTAAGCTTGGCAACAGCCCTTTCTACTTTCTATTTCCACAGTTGTTGTGCTAAAAGTTTTTGTGCTCTAGCATTATCAAAAAACAGTTATTTTCTGTTTAGCATTCTGCAGTTGCTTCTGTTCTTGTTCTGTGAGACTCCCCCAATTTTGCAATACTTTAACATTTTCAGTTCCTCTAGGTAATTATTGTTACTTCTTAAGTACATCTCCCTTTCTTTTATTTCCACCCTGTTTTTAAACTCAGCTTTAATTTTATCCAACTCCCTAGCTATATTTTCATAAGAAAGTTCTATCTTCTGTAATAGCTCCTGAATAATTTCCACTACCCATTCATTAAATTCCTCTCTTTTCAACAGGTAGATGGGAAAGAGACAGTGTTTCATTTTTATTTCATTACCCTGTGTTTTTATTTATTTATTATTGGTGCATGATCTGAGTAGTTGTTGGGTGCATACCAAGACCTTCAATTTAATGCACATTTTCCTGTGAAATGTAAACTCTGCCTAGCCTAGCCCAGTTTTTGTATTTTGGAGAATAATATGTAAATTCACTCCAAACCGCCAAGCACTGAATTCACATCTTCCATGCCAAATATTTTCATACATTACTTCAAAAAAATCTACCCTCCTTTGCTGTATTTTTCATTCTGCCCCCTGACACATCTTCACTGTTGCAAATCAAATTCTATTCCCCACCAATAAGTAATATTCCTTGCTGAAAGTTGATTGTTTCTCCCAGAATTTTCTTAAGCTCTATTATAGCAGTTTTAGGTAGAGTATAAAGACATGTCAGTGAAATCCTCCTCCCTTGCCAGTAGCCCCTTAATACTACAAATCTACCATTGTTATCTTTTTTATCTTTTTCTATCACTATTGGAGCTCCTCTTGCAATTAATATAAGTACTCCTCTTTTCCCATGTATTCCACTAAGTAACCATCCTGAAAACCTTTCTTTATCAAATTCATATGTTCAGTTCTTTCCAAGTGTGTCTCCTGTAGCATAGCTATTTCCACTGTACATTTTAATATAATTTACTGCTCTTTCTTTTTTGTTTTTATCTGTGAGACCATTAACATTTAAAGACATTACAGAAGGCATGATTGTATTAAAAATGTATTATTCACACCTTTTATATATAATAGCTTTTTTTTGTTAAATGTCTAGTTCCAGATTTTGTGTTACATGCATACACTGTTTAGCAGGTTGATCTTTTATACAGTTGTTTCTTGTCATATCTGTTTATCCCAATACCCTAAAACCTATTAAAATAATAATGACACACTAAACCGTGTGCATCTTCAAATATTGAAGTCTTACCCGCCTAATAGGACCAAATGTTCCAAACTGACAGCCACGCTCATAGACTTGAGCAAGCCTAAAACAAAGGTTATCCCTGCTAAGATGCATGGTGCAACATGTGCTTCAACTAAGTGCTGTCTGGTTTTGTCTTATCTTTATAGCTCTCCCAGCTCAGTAAACATTTGAATGTTTTCAGAAAACATTATTTCCTAGTCATTTCTCTTTATCAGATTGTCTCCTGCAGACATGAGGACCAGATACAAAATTGCTACTTAGCATACATTTATTTGCTAGTGAAAAACCTTAGAATATTCACTATTATTTTCCATCTACTTGCTTTCTCATAATACGTGTTACTAGATCAAGCTAGGAACTTTATTCCAGTCATTCCTCTATACAAGAATGAGAAAAAGCACATTAATATTTCTTTTGTCATGTTCTTTTAATCAGACTTTTGTTCTTTTTTTTAGAATGCAGTGCTTACATTTCTTAAAACTGAGCAAGGAGAAAGAGAGAGAGAAAAAAAACTTGAGCACCTGTTTACATTAGTATCCCCATTACACTTAAAAATAACTGAGAACATGGGATCATGTACTTGTTCTGGGAGAGCACAGTGAGCTCTCTGGTGATGTTGGTCATGCATCCTCCTACCTGGGAGGGGGAGATGTTAAAGCTTATGTAGTACACCATCACTGCTGGAATTTCAGTGAAAGCACAAACAACCCTTATGTTGCCTTGTGATGGTTCCCTACAAATGGCCATCACCGCCTACTGGAGATATGTACTAGGGGGTATTCAATGTCAGAGTCTGATTGGAGGAAGCATTAGGTTCTGCAGGTACAAGGGCTGGAAGTATATAGAAGAGGAAAAAAAGTTGTGAGCAAGTCCTTGGATATTTAAACTCCCTTCATCTGAGATAACGTCTCATTTTTCATCTCTAAAGTGTAATCCACTCAGTTGAAGCTTTTCATCATAATTAAAGACACAAGGAGGAAAGGGGCTGTTCATTTGCAAAATGTGTAAAAAAATAATAATTTTAGACGGATAAATGGATAAACAAGCAAAAATGGCAGACAGCTGGACAGTTTTTCTTTATCCTTTTGTTTGTTTTCCACATCTCCAGCCCGCCAACACTTTTTGGCTCATTCATTTCTCTCAGCTCATCCAACATCAGAACACTCTAGTTGAGTATCAGATCTAGTAGGCATTATCCCATGGGACGTGAACGATTTGAACATGCTAACTTCCTTCCTGTGAGGGACACAGTGCTGAAGTAAGTTCTACAGTACCAGCCCAGTGGTGTATGCACTCTTAAATGGAGACACATATATGCAGATATACACATATGCATGCATCCACTATTTTCCAGCTACAATGCATATGCTGTTTGTCAGATAAGAGTGCAGAACTTGGTCCTTTTGGCTGCTTTGCAGTGACATTGTTTATTTGCCAGATATCATCCTTGCAGTTGACTGGACCTCCAACCCCATTTAGCAAGTCAACATCTGCTCTTGACTTGTAGCTCCACTCCCCCTCTGCTGGCTCCTCCAGTTATGAAGCTTACTTGTCAAATTGGGATCATCAAGATTGTAGTCATGTCTTCAGTCCCCCACAATTTTGAGCCAATAGCCTAGAATGAGAAAGTCGAGAAGAAATGAGACTTGACAGATAGTGTACAATCAGAGGCATAAAAGCAACAAGGTTAATCCTTCTTCATGACACCAAGCAGAAAATTATTTTGATAAATAATACCTTTTAGTAAAGGTTCTCACAGGTTCCTTTAAAATGGGCAGTACAACCTCTGAAAACTGCAGTTAGGAGTTAGGTTTAGATCCTCTAAGACATTTGTCTAAAAGCCTTTAGAACTGGATGAAAGAACTTGTCTTGAACAACCGCTGAACCATTGGCAATGGAGCCATAGATAGCAAACATGTAAGTGTTATTATTGAACCAGGGTTAAAACCAGAAGATCGAGGCACTGAATCAAGGAGTACAATACTTTCCTAAAGACAAATCAAATGGTTGGTGAAGACAATAACCATGATAGCTGAGGTTAAGACAGATAGCATTTCAGCTAAATCTTTATAGTATTATTTCTGAAAATTCAGCAGAATCCAGTTTTGCGTAAGACATATTAATTTTTCAGAAAAAAGAGCAGATGATCTAGCTTTGTTGATATTCTTTATACAACAACCTTAAATTAAGAAGTCTTCTAACTATTTGGCGACTAATATGTTAGGTACATATTGGAACAAACTGATGTATGGGTGTACATCTTTGCACATCAGCTGTATCTCTTCATTGAAAGAAAACTAAAACTGAATTTCATCCATACTGATAATTTTGCTCAGGTTAACCTCTTAACATATTGCAGTAGTTTCATTTTTAAGTCAGTGTCAGCACACATCTAAAATTATTTTAATATTTCTTCAGTCACTGGTAACTCTGGCAGTATGCAAAGGATCAGTAGGGCTTCATCTTCTAGTAGATTTTTTGTGCTACTCTGGTAAGTAGAGGGGACCCGAGTCATTTTCTGGCCCGGAATTGTGTAAATAAAAGAAGTGTGTGCTGTTTTTGATTGGCCACAGGGGCTTGTTTTTGTGATTTTATTGAATTTCTGCTGATAGTTAAGCATTGCACTTGCACAGTACTTGGCTCATAACCTACGCGCTCTGAGGCAATTGGCAACATTTGGCAAACAAGCTACTTGAGAAGAAGAGCATTGCCAGTTTCTGCTAAACTCTATAACAGTTATGACTTATATTACCAAATCCACTGTTCAGCACTTGTTTTTCAAAATTTTTTTTTGCCACAGCTTCATTAATTTAGTTTTCTGTGTTGAATATCTGTACTTTTTTTGACCATTCTTTGTAATCTTTAGTTAGAATTGCCTTGGTTCCACTCTAGTGAGAGTAGAGTGGACCTGAGTCATTTTCTGGCCGGGATTGTGTAACGTGTGCAATTTTTGATTGGCCACACATCGTTGTTTGTGTTTTTTTAATTGAATCTCCTCTGCTTTTTAAGCATCACAGTTGTAAAATGCTTGGCTCATGACCTATGAGCAAGCTAAGACTTGCATTACCGTATGCACTGTTTCAATATTTGTTTTTCACACTGTTTTGTCACAGCTGCATTGAGTGTTTCTGTGATGAATATCTGAACATTTTGACCTTACAATCTTTAGTTAGAACTGCTTCTTACCGCACAGCAGCGCCTTAGTGATTTGTATAGACACCAGTATCTCACAGCATAATACACCATTGTAATCTGTGTAGATGCCAATCTCTCACAGTGTAAGTTTCCCTTAAAACTACCCTTAATGTTTAGACATAGTTTTTTGCACATAGCTGAATGTTGTTCATCAAGTTCCCTGTGTTATTGACTTATTCAGGATTTAAATTTCCCTCACTCCTCCATAGTAGATCAGCAGCCATGGATATGCACTTCCCAACTCTCTTTGTGGCCGTTCTGGTTGAGATGGGTATTCTGAGACATTGTAGCAATTGCCTCATATACACTGACAACCCACTTATTCTTAATAAAACAGATACAGTATGCAAGAGTTGTGAATACACTTTAAAGCTGGAGGCAGAACATTTACACTATGCATACTGTGCAGGGTGAAGACCCTACACATAAAACTACTCATACTGAGGCACTTACAGGTAACCTTTTTAAAACACTAAGACCTCCTGCACATCACAGTCAAAAAAAGGGTCCTCAGCCATCATGTAAACACACCACTAAAACATCACCCACAGCTACACATGGTAATTCTGCATCCAGTGCCTCTACTGCCAAGCTCTTAAGGCAGACCAGTGCACAACCAAATTTCCTGGTCATTAATGATTCTGTAGTGAGGCATACTGATGTTTCCCCTCACCAGACTGAGTAGGGAGAGAATCGTGGTTAGCTGCCTTTCCGGGGCTAGGGCTAAGATCTGTCAAGAAAACCGACATTCTGGTCATTGAACCACATGTACCAGTATGACTCTATCATAGTCCATGTGGGTGTTAATGACCTGATACATACTTCCCTTGACTGTATGAAGCAAGACATGATCAAACTCACCAATTATGTGTCTCAGGCAGATATGAGCCTAGCACTGAGCAGCATACTACCTTCTCCAAGGATGATGGCATGTTACCAACAGAAAATGATTACATTTAACAGTTGGCTTAGTTTCTGGTGTCATTCCAAGGGGGTACAATATTTGACACCCTGGGAGGACATGGTTAATAGACCATGCTGCTTTGCCAGGAATGGTCTGCACTGATCTGCCCTAGGCTTTCATATATTAGCAAAGACCTTTTCCAGACCAATAGAGCCTTTTATAGGCAATACCAAACTGATAAACCTCGTAACCTAACTGAAGCTATGAATGAATATCTGTAGGTGGTACTGCTCAATGCTAGAAGTCTTAAAAAGAAACTCCACTCCCTGCAAGCCTTCCTCTTCCTGGATAGTGTAGACATCTGTGCAGTAATGAGACGTGGTTTAAAGACACAGTGAGTACCCTGGCAGTGCAAGACTATAATGGCTCTCACACCTTTAGACAAGCTACTGCACAGGAGGGAACTAAAGGAGGAGGAGTCTCTGTTTATATTAAAAACAACCTCACATCCAAGCTAGTTAAAGTGTATGAGCCACTAAAACTCATATATGTGCAACTCACTATAAACAGTCTCATACCATATCCTTCCAACCTATAGTCCCCCTCCATGTTCCAGGAAGCCCATACTACATATCTCAGTGTAGTAGTCCATCACTGTTCAATCCTGTATGATCTTCATGAGGGATTCCAACTACTCCTCTATAGATTGGGAATCCTACACACTTCTAATCCACAAGCCCAGCAATTCCTAAATGTCATTAATACCAACATCCTAGAACAGTTAATCCATTCTTCTCCAAGGGATACAAACATCCTTGACCTTCTACTCACAAACATTAGGGAGTGATATTCCTCACACAATGTAATCTCCTCGCCCATCAAATCTGACCATAAGGCAGTATTGCTTGAAATAAAAATTAAATCCAGGGACCCAGTGAAACAAAAAACCTTTAGGAACTATTCCAAAGTCAACTTCTCTCTACTAAATGACACCTTGGCTAAATTCTAAGCACCGCCAAACCCAGTAAATGCAATAGCATATGCTGAGCTATTTGCAAAATCTCTGTATGGCCATACTGATAGCTATAAAGAGAGAGCTGTGCCCACTCATATTAAGAATAAGACAAACTCAAATGACAAGCCACTTTGGTGAAATCACAATATTAATCAGTTATACAACAAAAGGAAAAAAATCTTGTCCAAACATAGGAGGAACAAAGCCCTACATACTAAAATCCCCTGACCAATCTAAACAGGCAGCTAAGAGGGTTAGTTAATACTTCAAAGGCTACATTTGAAGAATAAATACCTACTCAGGCAAAGAACAAACACAAAGCTTTCCACAACTACGTCCATAACCATAAGGAGAATAAGCAACATTGCACAGAACTTGTTGTAAATGGCATCACCCAGACTGAATCTGAGGCTATTGCCAAACTTTAGGCTGACAAGTTCAGCTCAAATTTCTCCACACTCCCCCTGATAGTCCAAATGAAATACTGCATATCACAATCCCCACCAACCATTACTAGGGAACAGATCTTTAATGCACTTTTCAAGCCCAAAACACTGCATCGATGGGCCCCAATAACATCCCAGGAAGCTTACTAAATAGCATGAAGCATAACCACTCTGGTCCATTTGAATCACTTTTCAGCTGGAGCTACAGTCAGGTTTTGTGCCCAAGGAATGGAAGATGGCTACAATCATTCACCTGCACAAAGGAGGTACAACCACTGATACGGGTAACTATAGTCCCATAAGTCTAACCAGCCTCATATGTAAGGCCATGGAAAGAGTCATCATGGACATGATAAATGAGGACATAGGTGACCTGCAAACACTGGACCCATCACAGTTTGCCTTTGTTAAAGGAAGGTCATACCTATTAGATCAGGTGGGATTCTTTGAGGGGGTCACCATAACAATGGATGAGGTCAAGACTGTGCACACAGCTTACCTCAGCCTGGCCAAGGCTTTTGATATAGTACCCCAGGCATTATAGATAAGCTCACTAATTTAGGTATAAACCCTTTTATCATCTGCTGGATAGCCAACTGGCTCACTGAAAGGACCCAGAGATCAAAATAGATGAGGCCACCTCCACCAAGAGGCCTGTCACTAGCAGAGTCCCCCAGGGCTCGGTACTGGGCCATGTCCTTTTTGGCATCTGTTTCTCTGAAGTGGAAGCAAAAGCCAAAGGTTTATGGCTGTCTAAGTCTTCAGATGATTGTAAGCTGTGAGTTATCATAGATTCCAATGCAGACAGTAGCATTCTTCAAGAAGGCCTATCTCTGACTAACACATGGTGCCAAATCTGAGGTTTTAATCTCACTGCTAAGAAACATTTAATTGTACCTTTTGGGAAGTTAACCATCCATGCTAATTACCATGTTGATAATGCTTCCTAAGAGTCGACCCAATGGTCAGAGATCTGGGTACGCACAGACACTAGCCTTACCTTTGACTTTCACTTGGCCACACAGGTGAGGAAATCTGTTTATGTTAAACAACTTATAATTAAGGGCATGGCATATAAATCTAAAGGGGTCATTATCCCACCCTTATCAGACCATTCATAGAGTACAGTGCTCCCTTTGGTATGTACTTGACCAGGCATATGCAGCAACTAGAAGAACCTCAGAGGTTCCTTACAAAAAGAGTACAAGGTGTAACAAATCTGCCTTATGCAGAACACCTGCCCTTTCCCTCTACTCTCTCTCATTTAGATAGCTGAAGGGTGATATAGGTTCGTAGGTAGGTACTAGGCTATCGGCCCGAGGGCCAAAGCAAGCCTAGCCAACAGTGTATTGGCTTTAACCACCCATGTAGTGTTAAATTCCTGCCCCACTATCGAGCAGAGCCCCAGACATAATCCCCGGGGTGAATTTTTTATCACCCATCCACTTATCAAGGTTTTCTTGAAGATTGCTAATGATGAGCTCTGTTTGATGTGGGTGGGGATTTTGTTCCAGAGCATGGAAAGTCTCTGGGACAAGAATCTATTCCTCCAGCATATCCTATTTATTGTTGTGGTGAGGTTTAGGTCCCTAGAGCATGTAGCTCGGGGAGACTGGGATTTCTTTAAGTGGAGCATGTCCATCAATTCCGGGTTTGACATAGCTTTGCATGTCAGACAGAGGTCTCCTTGGAGTAAGCGGTATGCGACCGAGTAGAGTTGGAGTTTCTTGAGCCGGTTGGCATAGGGCAACTGTTTGAAGCCAGTAATTGTCTTGGTGAGGTACTTTTGGGGCCCCTCTAGTTGTTGTACGTGTCTTGTGAGGTACATCGCAAATGGGGCATTGTATTCAGTGAGGGGTCTGATAAATGATGAGCAGAGGGGAACAATGACTTCCTTATTTCTAGATGCGAACTCTTTTGTGATTAAGTGGGCCACGTAGAAAGATTTTCTGACCACTGTGGCAATGTGGTTATCAAAGAAGAGGTTACTATCCACTTGGGTCCCAAGGTCTCTTATCACACTTTCTGTGTTAAATGAACTTCCCCCTGTTTGGTAGTTCATGGGTACCGTGTTTTTACCAAAGGGGATAACAGTGCACTTTTTGGCATTTAGCTTGAGGCCATGATTTTGACACCAGGTGTCTGTCTCGGTAAGGCCCTTTTGCAAGATGTCTACGTCGGCAGGGGAATCGATAATGGCAGCCAGTTTGCAGTCATCTGTGAACTTAGTCAGCCATAGACCCTCGGAGTTCACTTGCACTTCATAGAAGTATATACCGAACAGGAGGGGTCCCAAGACTGAACCCTGGGGAGCTCCACTTGTCACTGGTTTGGAGTCGGATCTGGAGTCTGCAATTCTTACTGTGTGGGTTCTGTCAATGAGCCAGTTGGCCACCCATTTTGTGACGTAAGAATTTATGTTAAGGTTGATGAGTATATCTATGATTTCTGAATGGATGATAGTGTCAAATGCTTTGGCGAGGTCCAGGTAGGCTGTGTGGACCGCCTTGCCCTCATCTATGGCTTTAACTGTTTCAAAGAAGTCTACCAGGTTTAGGAGACATGATCTACCTTTCCCAAATCCGAATTGGGTAGCATCCAGAGTTTGGAGGTTACCAATGTCTTTGTTTATGGGTTCCATGATGATACGCTCCATGGCCTTGCAGACCAGGTTTGTCAGGCTACTAGGTCGATAGGTCCCGGGGTCTGTGGTGGTTCCTCCTTTGTGGAGTGAGATAACCGTTGCTTTGTGCCATTCCATGGGCACATAGCCTGTGGTGAGGCTGTGACTGAACATGGATTTTAGGTGGGGAGCTAGTTAATTTTTGGAGTTTGTGTAAGATGCAGCCTGGGAAGTCATCCGGTCCCATGGATGCTGTGTTTTTGGTTTTAGAAAGTGCCGTTTTTGCCTGCGTGTTTGTGATTGATGGGGCTGTACAACCATATGGTATAGTTATAGGCCTTTGGGGCATGAGGGGGGGAGTAAAGTTTGCACTGAACCTATCTGCCAAGATGTTGGCAATATCAGTTGGCTCTGTATGTTTTGTGCTGTTCTGTTGTAGCTCGGTGCAGATCGAGGTATTGCCATGGAGATTCTTGACATAGCTAAAGTATGCCTTGTGGTTGTCTTTGGAGTCCGTGGCAATTTTTCTTTCAAAATTAGCTTTGGAGGATTTTATAAGAGATCTTAGTTTCTTACTGAGGCCCGTCATTGAGTTCCTCCATACCTGGGTTTTTACTCTGTTTTGCAACAGTTTCTTCTTTCTGTTGTAGAGTTTGTTAATGGCAGGGGACCACCAGATTGGCTTCCTTTTTTTGGAGGATAGCGTCTTGGTTTTGTCGGGGATAGCATGATCCATGCACTCATGTAGGTGCTTGTAGAGTACATTTGTGTAGGATTCAGCAGTCGTGACTGTATTGACTTTGTTATCCATCTGTAGGGGGGTCGTGAAGTTAGTCACTTCAGTTTTGAGTAGTGTGAAGTTTGCTTTGGAGAAATTTTTTACAATGGTTTCCTTGTGTGGGGGTGGGGTTGGGATGTGGATATCTAGGGTGATTAGTTTATGGTATGATCTAACAAGTGAGGAGTTGATCTCAGGTGTTGAGCACCGGTCTCCCATGTTGGTAATGACCAGGTCCAGAATATTGTTGCCCCTGGTGGGGGTGTTGACAAGTTGATCCAGGGAGTTAGAATTTATAAATTCCAGGAATCATTGAGCAAGGGGATTAGTACAAGAGTAGTTTTCCCAGTTTATGTTAGGGTAGTTGAAATTGCCCATTATTAGTGTATTTGGTTGAACCCGCATATGACTGGCTTACAAGGCATCCGCAAACCCCATACTTATGAATCTCCTGTATATTCGTAAGCCAAACAGTACCAGAAATGCAAGGTCTAGGGACCTGAATTTTGTCTGTGACTTAAACAGAAAATGCTGGAAAGTTAGAGATGGATCCCAGAGACTGCCCTTCCTATGGAACAGGCTCCCCATTCACGTGAAGCTGAGTTTGTCTATTGCCCAGTTTAAGCACAGCCCAGACCAGTGGATGGGGAATAATAGATTTACACTGGGTCTGGCACCCATGTCCCTTTTGGACAGAGGTAGTTTATAAATGTTTGGCCCTCAATACCCTGTTTGTATACAGAACATTCTTTCAGGAAAACTTGGCTACACTTGGAAAGATCATTAGCCTTGTAACAATCTAGGCATTTATGAAATATATTATACCCAATATATCTGTTACATATAGTGCATTACCTGGTCTGTATATCACTTTCAGATAACACTTCTGTAGATTACGTAAAGTCAGCTACAGTACCTTGTATAAATCATTTCCAAATGTGCTTTGCAACAGTATCCGGTCTGTTTCCAGCTAAATTTCATTAATGTAGACAGTCAATGTAGGAATTGTTTTTGCACATATACAATAATGCTGACTGTTCCTTTTCTATCCAATCACATTCTCTGTGTATGCATTTTGTGTAAATAGGTTGGTTCAGTCAAAGCCCCACAAGTATGGATAACGTGCACTGCCCAATAAAGACACCAACAAAAAAGCAAAAGGCCAGCACACATTTGTCAGCACAAATACCTTTAATCACTAGATGAACATATCCCAGGTAGGGGTAGAGTAAGCATACCGGTTTCGGCTGAAAAGCTTTCTTCAGTGCAATACTCACATTTAATCATACCTCCTCTTTAAATAACAACCATGCAATGCTCATTATTTAATTACAATATCATTAAGTCCTGGAGAAAAAAATGCTCCAAATAAAATAATCCATTTCCTCTCTTTTCTGTTTAATATATTATGCCAACCTTTCTTGCTATAGTTTTGTACTTATATACTGCCTTTTTGGTTCCCAACAAAGTCAAAACCATTTGCAAGTGACAAGCCCTGAAATGAGTTGTGTGAAATCCTGACCAAGCATTCTAGAGTGCCTTCTACATGATAGATCCCAAAGACCATGCCATCCCAGAGACCATACCATCTGATAAGGAGCTTGAATAAAACACCAAATTCACTGTAACCTCTTCACCCAAAAAATGAAGTAAAAAGCTAAACACAGCAAAGCCACAAAGAGAAGAGCCGGACTCCCAAGATATTTTTACCGCTTTCGTTCGATTTAATGTTGAAGTTCGTTGTACATTAAATTGAATGAAAGTGCTAAAAATATCTTGGAGTCTGGCTCTTCTGTTTGTGGCTTTGCTGTGTTTAGCTTTTTACGGAGTTTGAATAAAGTAATCAAGGAGGTCTTCTCTGCCACTTTGGGGCCTAGATCCTTTAATGGTCTGTTTTATCTGTGCAAATCCACTCCTCCAAACTAGAAGGGCTTCAGAAGATGGTCAGCACCCTGTTTTTAGCTTCCTCAGTGGACTACCACATGGCTTGCTGCAACTTTGATTCTGCTGATGCTTTGGCTAGGGCAGCAGTCTAAGGCTTGTGCCTACATAGCAGGATATAGCTGAGGCTTTCCTTCCTCAAGGAAGAGCTTATGCAGACCATGTTCTGGATGACCATCCTGGGGGTAGTAGCCCTACTGTAATCTGTTCAGTGACATCCAAAAAAAAAAGCAAGCCCTCTTAACTGTTGAGACCTCTGTGATCCTCTACCAGCCACTGTCTTCAAGACGAAACAAATCCTATGGCTGAAAAAGCCCCCTGATATACAAGGAGCGTAGTCAAGTGCAGATTGCCCCCCCAACAGTGCTAGCCATCTCCCAATGGAGTGATCCTTTTGGTTTATTTGCCATACTCTTGGCTACTATCTAGGACTTTCCATGGGGGGGCTCAGTTTTCTGAGTTTGTGGTCATTTAGAAGGCCATTATGAAGGACCGGTATGTTCTAAATATGGCTATGGGTAGCCACATTTTTGTGTAAGCATCCACCTGGCCCAACACACTGTTTTCCATTTTTGCACTCAGAAGAACCATTTGTTCCTCCACCTGAGCAGAAGCCAGGCCCATTCATTCTGCAGGTATGGTGAAAGGGTTCTACCTGACCAGAAGATCGAAGTGAAGAAGACCCGACGCAATCCCCCCGGTGGCAGAACATCGACGGAAAGGCTGTGTGAGTATGCGAGTGACGGACGGACGTTAGGGGTGCGAGGCAGGTAAGTGTGTGTGATTAGGGGTGGGGGGATAGGGGTGGGTTAGGGAGGGTTAGGGAGGTGCGATAGGGGTGGGTTAAGTTTATAGGGGTGGGGGAGGCGATAGGTGGGTTAGTTTAGAGTTAGGGTTAGGGTTAGGGTAGTGGGGTTAGTTTAGTTGAGTTAGGGTTAGGGGAGAGCGGGCGGTTAAGGGTAAGTGTGTTAGTGTAGGGATTTGTTTTCAATTGTTATTGTGGTGTGTGCAGTGTGTGGTTTCGACTATGTCAGGTAGAACCGGTGAAAGTTCTATGCTAGAGCCACATCATTTCATTCATTCCCCAGAGCTGAGCGAAGGTAACTAGAGAGTGGGCCAGTCTGCCAAGTTATGTGAGCACCACCTTACACAGCCAGCCCCTCCCTGCTGTAGCCAGAACTTTTGCTTTATGCTGCTACCTGTGACATATACTGCTTTCTCCTGTGGTCTTCTTATTTCCATGCAGTTGTGAATCATCAAGTAAACCCTATGTTCCCAGATGCACCCCCCCCCCCTCGTGCAGGTGTCCTGAAGCAAGGCTGAACAACTGCTTTACCCCCCCACCAGGACAGATGATCCAGAGAATGCTTCTCATTCCATACTTTCTGCTTAAAGTTTTCCACTTCACTTGCTGCTTTTCAAAAGTGGATCATCTGAAACAGGTCTTTATGACTCTACACCACAAAGCCAGACATCTCTTAGATGTTGCAGATCCTGTCCAGAAAGGGTTAATATCAGACACCAAGCTGTATTTGCAGAGGTCTTGATAGAGGACCCAAAATATTCTCTATAGAGGGTCCAGAGATGCTGCCACTCATTCAAAGTGTTGCTAAGAGATCAACACCTCTCTCATCTTAAGTTACAAAGATGATGGAAGAATTCCATCCCATTCCATCTTGATCCTTAGTGAGCTCATTAGCCCATATTGTGCCTCAAGATCTGGCTGATGACTTTCCTGGAGGTCCAGCAGCTACTGCCTGACACCTGGAGATTATCTTTGGGTATGATAGAGATCTTTTTGGTGTATGGAGTCCACAGACTGGGTTACTTTGTTTCACTCTGGCTAACCACCCCTCAAATGTGCTGATATTTGATCTTTTTTCTCTGACCAGTGTATTTTTCAAGGTAGTGACAACAATGGTGGAGGTCTTGCAGGAGAATATGTTACAGTACTTGAATGAGTGACTTATGATGGCCCTGTCAAGGGACTCCCTCATAGCATCTGTGGAGTGGGTGCTGTCCCTGTGACTCTTCATTAAATAAGATAAGGGTACAGTCATTCAAGCTTAGAGGACTACTTGCAGTGAGTGGGATGCTCAACGCTGTCCTTTTCTAGTTGTTCCGGCCTACTAACAGGCCCAGGAGGTCATGCCTTTGGCAGTCTCATTGACAACATACCAGAGGATTAAAATCTAGACCCATGATCATGTGTGCTTGATCGTTGCCACAGTCTTTGCTGTGACTTTACATGCCTCAGGATACAGGTGTTGCACTTGACTGAGGGGTTATTGGCCGAATAATCACCATGTAATCACATATTTGCCTTTTGCTGCCAAAGTCTTACTTCCTGGCATTGTAAATGATGAACAGTTGCCAGAATTCCCAACATGGTCTTCCCTTTCCAAAGCCAAACCTATTACACATCCTGATGACGTACACTTCCTGGGAGAGGCTAGACCATCACAGCATTTCCATAGTTCAAGGAATGTGGTCAGCCCAAGGGGGGGTCACATCACCCAGCTGGAGCTAAAGGCAGCCCTCCTGTGCTGAAGGCATCTGAGGCTATTTCTGATTCAGTCATACAACCAGCTCATCATATGTACCTGAACAGGCAAGACGCATGTGCCCCTATCCCTTTTAATGAGAAGCAATGCAGGCCTGGCAGTGGACCACAGGCAGGACATCACTTTCCCAGAGGTTCACATTCTAAGAGAAGAGAATACACAGACAGACTCCTTAAGCCAGTCCTGTTAGAACTGAAGATGCAGGAGTTTGTATGATCAGAATGTTTCCATAACAGGGCACTGCAGACACTGACCTATTTTCCATTTGAGAAGCTATTTTCTTTCCCCTACTTTGTTTGGAAGGAGTAGCTGGCAGTTGTTGCATTCCTCCTCCCATGGCAGGGAAGATTCCTGTACACAGTTTCCCTGATCCTGCCTTATGGTATAGTTCAAGCACTGGAACAATACTAGGTAAGCGATCACAGGGATTATGAGAGGCCTAGCCATATAAATCTTTACTGAAAGGTTCTTGCCATCCTTTGAGTACTAAATGGTGCTCACATCCAAAATCAAGCAGGGCCATGCAAAATAACCCTGATAGAAATGTATGTCTCCCATCCAATCAGCAACACTAGCCTTAAAGGCAGACAAAGTAGTGCTTTACTTTACTTTACCTGTAGTGGTAGCTGAGTTCATAGGCTGGGAATGCACTGAGTTAGAAACTGATCCCTTCACTGGCTCTTCTATATTTGTTGGTGTAAACTTAGGTCCCTACTGTAACTTTTTATAGAGCCACTGGCTTTGCAAAGAAGCAGAAGCTCAAATAGGACTGGGACTTTCATGACTCAAGGTGTGAGGCACAGGTTATCTTGGAGAAGCTAGTAGCCTACTGATTATAAGGAGAGTTGTGTGAATTTTAGGATAGTTGAAGGATTTAAGGTTATTATTATTATTATTATTAGTAGTAGTAGTTTTTTGTTTGGTTAAGAATCATTGAGCCTTTCCAGTTGTGCAGTATGCTTGGATTTGTACATACCAATTTGGGCATTGTATTCAATGATGGGTCTGATGAGGGAAGAGTACAGTGGTAGGCTGACGTCTTTGGATCTTGAAAATATTCCCTTAGAAATTAACTGGAACAGATAGAAGGGTTTCCTGACTGGTGGAAATGTGATTATCAAGTGAGAGAGAGTTGTCCACGTAAGTACTCAAGTCTCTTATGACTGTATCTGTTTAAAATGCACCAGCTAGATTGACAAATCATTCATAGAGACCATAAAACTGGATATCATCTGCATAAAACTGATACTATGGTCAATATCTCCTCAAGACAACATTTCATAGGTTCATAGGATGTCACTATGCTGTTGACCTAAGGGTCTTTACAAGTCCAGCCGTTAAATCCCAATATAATACTAGATGAAAAATATTGTCAATGCCCAAACGTTTTCTAGCAAGGACTACCCATGTCCAGGAGAGAAGCCAGGGCAATCCCCATCTGAAATTTACAGTTTCCCATCCAGTCATCCAGGTGCGCTTAAAGGAAAACTCCACCCTATAATTTAAAAAAAAATGGGTTTTTTTCAGTCTATCTTTGTTTACAGACCTATTTTAACACCTCAAAATCACTCTAGGTGCTTTATTTGTAATTTTAGCTAATTTACCACAACATGGCTACCGATTGGGCTTGATATATCAACATGATCTTCTCCTTCAGTCCTTTCTCTTTCCCATAAAGTATTTCAATTCTTCTTTCTATGACTCATCCCAGACATAAGGAAGTAACTGTGAATTCCCATACCATTGACATATAATGGGAAGTGTGTGACTCACTGTCAGTTTGCATTCCTTCTGTAAGACGGCTGCTTCTTTTCTGTTGTA
This sequence comes from Protopterus annectens, assembly GCF_019279795.1. Classification (NCBI taxonomy): domain Eukaryota; kingdom Metazoa; phylum Chordata; order Ceratodontiformes; family Protopteridae; genus Protopterus; species Protopterus annectens. The sequence continues at coordinate 386,210,507 of NC_056747.1, read as the reverse complement.
ATCACCCTCATTTATGTTTTGCTCAGGGCTTGCTTTACACTATACTTTGAAGTTATCCAGTTGCAGACAGAGAAGTAGCTAAATTGGAGGCCTTTGTTCTAGGTGTTCTTTTGTAGTCCAACATGAATTGACAGTCCTCTCCCCCACACTACTGCAGAGGTGTTAAAACTGTCACTGCAATTGGCAGCTCACAATTCAAAGGAAGGGACTTTTGATCTACATTTCTTCCCCTCTGCCTGCAGTAAGAATTATTTATTTATTTAACTTACTTCGTCAGCAGCACAAATATTTATTTATTTAAACAATTTCAAATAAAATTTTGGAAGCAAGTTTCAGAAAAATCTTGATTATTTCAGTGTGTTTTATTAATAGTGACTTTTGATTTACCCATAATTATGTCCACAAGACATTATTATGTAGTCAGTCAAGAGGAGAAGGTAAACACTTGCACCACACCACACACAACACATAATCCTCCAAAACCTACACCCACACATAGTAACATGAAACACACAACTACATTCATGGAGGTTCTTAAAATAAATCTGACCAAGCAACAGAGACCTCTGAAGCTGAAACGCAAGCAACCAACACCACCCAACACTGCCCAAGTGACACATAACTCACAAAACCAGTGTGCCACTCAACATCAGCCCCTAAGGCAAAACAACATACCCAGCACACTAGTCATAGGTGACTCTAGAGTCAGGCACACAGATGTCCCACTCACTAGGTTGAATAAGGAGAAGTTAACAGTCAGCTGCCTGTCACGTGCCAGGATCCGCCACATAACCCATGCACTCAGGTTACTCCACAACAAATACAAATATGACTCTGTTATTGTTCATGTTGGAGTGAATGACCTGAGACGTACCTCCCCAGACTACATGAAAAGAGACATGGAGGAGTTCTCGGATCTTGCAGCCCAGGCAGGTATGACCCTACCCCTGAGTAGCATCCTGCCATCACCCAGAATGATGCCTCAGTACAAGGACAAAATGATTGACTTCAACAATTGGCTAAACTTCTGGTGTCATTGTAAGGGGATCCAGTATCTGTCAGCATGGGATGACATGATCGACAAGCCATGATGCTTTGCCAGAGATGGCCTGCACCTGTTGCCCCTGAGTTTCCGGATACTGGCCAAGGCTCTTGCCACTCCCATAGTGCCTTTTTAGGCAAGATTCAAATGACAAAATTACCACCATAACAGGTACAAGCAAGCAAAATCTGAGTAATCCTACTCAATACTAGAAGTCTAAACCTCAAAATGCACTCACTCGAGGCACTCCTTAAAATGGAGAACATCAACATCTGTGCAGTGACAGAAACCTGGTTCAAAGTTCCAGAGAGCACCCCTGCAATAATAGGCTACAATTCATACCACACCTTTGGGCCATCTAACCTGGACTGAAACACCAGAGGCGGAAGCGTGTCCATATTCACCAAGGATATCCTCACCTCCAGGCTAATTGCCCAACATAATGCATCCGAAGTTCTCCAGGTGAAGCTAACACTGGGCAAGTCTGCAATCTAAATTGTAGTTTGCTACAGATCCCTCACCATGCCCCAAGACTCTCACTCAACTTTTCTTAACATACTGGAAAATATTAAGGTACAACCCAACACCTTCATACTGGGAGACTTCAACTACCTCGCCATTAACTGGGAAAAATACTCATGTACCAACACATTTGCACAGCGTTTTTTGGAATTCATAAATTCCAATGCCTTGGATCAACTGATCCAGACCCCCACCAGGGGCAACAATATCCTAGACCTGGTCATTACCAACATGGGCAACCAGTGCTCCACACCAGAGGTCAGCCCCTCATTGGTCAGATCCGACCATAAGCTAATCACCCTAGACATCCATATCCCGCCCCCACCCCCCCCCCCCAATAAGGAAACCACCGTAAAAAACTTCTCCAAAGCCAACTTCATGCTTCTTAAAACAGAAGTGGCTAACTTCACCACACCCATGCAGACAGAAACTAGTAGTATGACTACTGAAACCCACATCAGTGCACTCTATGAACACATACACGAGTGCATGGACCATGTCATCTCAAACTGAACCAAGACACTATCCTCCAAAAAAAAAAAAAAGAAGCCAATCTGGTGGTCCCCTGCCATTAACAAACTCTACAACAGAAGGAAGAAACTTTTGCAAAAAAAGAGTAGAATCCCAAGATTGGAAAAACTCCCTTGTCAGCCTCAGTAAGAAGCTGAGATCCCTCATAAAATACTCCAAAGCTAGATACAAAAACAAAATCACCACAGATTCTAAAGACAACCACAAGGCATTCTATAGCTATGTCAAGAATCTCAATGGCAACACTCAGATATGCTCAGAGCTACAGCACAATGGCACTAAACATACAGAACCAGCTGATATTGCCAACATCCTGGCAGATAGGTTCAGTGCAAATTTCACCCCCCTCTCACCCCCGAAAAGGCCCATCTCTATACCGGATGAATGCCAAGTCCCTGTAATCACGGCCACACAGGTGAAAAACGCATTCGCCAAAGCCAGAAATACAGCATTCATGGGACCTGACAACATCCCAGGCTGTGTTCTGCACAAACTACAAAATAAACTGGCACCCCACTTAAGTACCATGTTCAATCATAGCCTCACTACAGGTTTTGTACCTACTGAATGGTGCACAGCTAGGGTGATCCCAATCCACAAGGGGGGATTCATCACAGACCCTGAGAACTACCGACCCATCAGTCTGATGAGTCTGATCTGAAAGGCCATGGAATATATCATCATGGAACTTATAAACAAAGACATAGGTAACCTGCAAACTCTGGACCCCACCCAGTTTGGGTTTGTGAAAGGTAGATTACGTCTCCTGAACCTGATTGACTTCTTTGAAGCAGTCACCAAAGCTGTGGACGAGAGTAAGGCGGTTCACACAGACTACCTAGACCTCGCCAAGGCCTTCAACACCATCCTCCACTCTGGTATCATTAATACATTCATGAAACTAGGCATAAACCCCTTTGTCACATGATGGGTGGCCAGCTGGCTCACTGACAGAACCCAGACCATGAAAGTAGTTAATTCTAAATCCGTCTCCAGACCAGTGACAAGTGGAGTACCACAGGGTTCAGTCCTGGGTCCCCTCCTGTACAGCATCTACTTCTCTGAAGTCCAAGCCAACACAGAGGGCTTATGGCTAACAAAGTTCACAGATGACTGCAAACTGGGAGCCATTATTGAATCCCCAAAGGATGTGGACATTCTACAAAAGGGCCTCGCTGAGACAGATGCCTGGCATCAAAGCCACGGCTTCAAGCTGAATGCCAAAAAATGTATAGTCATCCCCTTTGGGAAAAACCCAGTGCGAATGAACTACCACATAGGTGGTAGTCCATTCAGCACTGAAAATGTAATACGAGACCTAGGGACACAGGTAGACAGTAGTCTCTCTTTTGATAACCATATCACTACAGTGGTCAAGAAGTCCTTCTATGCACCACACCTCATCACAAATGGTGTCTCATTCAGAAAAAAAGAGGTCATTGTCCCCCTCTACTCATTAGACCTATTACAGAGTACAACACCCCATTTGGGATGTACCTCACAAGACATTTGCAGCAACTGGAAAGACCGCAGAAATACCTCACAAAGAGGATCACCGACCTCAAACAGATGCCCTACGCAGACCATCTTAAGAAACTCCAGCTCTGCTTCATCGCATATCACTTACTCAGGGGCGATCTCTGCCTAACATACAAAGCCTTGTCAAACCCAGAGCTGTTAGACATGCTACACTTTGAAAAATCCCAATCCCTTTGGGCCACATGCTCCAGGGACCTCAAGCTTGTCACCACAATAAACAGAACTTGCTGGAGAGATAGGTTCCTGTCCCAGAGACTTCCCATACTCTGGAACAAGCTGCCCATTCATGTCAAGCAGAGCACTTCATTGACCCTTTTTAAGAAAAATCTGGACAACTGGATGGGAAATAGGAAATTTACCCTGGGGATCACTTCTGTGGCTCTGCTCGACAGGGGCATGGGAAAATACATTTTTGGGTGGCTGAAGCCAGGGAATCTTTATGGCTAGGCTTATATAGGCCCTGGGGCCGATAGCTTGGCACCTACATATGAACCTATGAACTTAGTTTTACTTTCCCATTTCTTTCTGGGGAACAGCTGTCTTGTGTCTTGCAGTTTCTGTAATTTACAGGCATTCGACTCAGCTCCACATTGCAACACAGTAATTTGCACACCTGACTCCATGACACTGGCACAGTAAAAGAATGTACTGAAAACTCATTGCATTCTGCAGTTCATGCAATGAAACATTGTTATTTTTTTTTTTGAGGGGGGCAGGGGAGTTACTGTGTATTTTGGGAAAGTAAGTATCACTTGCATCATCCATATAACTAATGTATTTTTTAACGTACTATGATTTTCTCAAATTCAACAGTAAGTTATTTAGCAATTCTTTATTCCTTGAATTGCATTAGTAATTTTTCTTTGAACCACTCCTGTCTTTGTGCGGATTTTCAATCATAATGTTACACTTCTCATCGATTGAGTCGTTAATGTACAACAGGCACACTACTCAGCCAAATAGAGTCTTTCATGTTTTCACATTACAACTTATGCTATGGTCTCTCCAAAACTTAGAAAGTAATGTGTGGAATTTGTTGACAGGTAAGTATGAGATTTTAATGACTTAGCTGACACCCAAATTCATGCAAAGTAAACATGCTTTACATTCATAGCTTAAGTACTCTGCAAGCTGGTCTTGTGGTTTATTTTAAGCCTAGCCAGTTTGCCTCTTAAAGGTGAGAGTCAAACCCTGTACCTTGTTTCTGTGAAGTAAACACCTTAATCATTATGCCATCTCCCCCAACATTCTTAGCTATTCTCTATTTTGGTGGAAAGAACTGGTATGTGCACACTTTCAGTGACACAGTAATTATCAGTAATAGCTAAATTGCATCTCAGTAAATGTATATAACACACACACAGATGCACACACATAAGTACATGCATTCATGCATGCACACACTCACACACACACACACACACACACACACACACACACACACACACAGACGCATGCATTCGTATGCACACACACTCACATGCATGCATGCATGTGGCACAAACTCACACATCCATGGAGGCTATAGTGGTATGTTCAGTAAACAACAGAACTGTGGAGAGTATAAGCCACACTGCCATTTGAATCCAAAACATTATTGTTCTTTAGTAGTGCTCAGCTGCATAATGAAGGTAATATAAGAGCAGCAAACAGCAGCATGGTGTCTGGAGGAAGCTTGTAGATAAAGAATAGGGCAGGAATCTATTTCACTGCTGTATTCAGTACTGAATAGCCACAGGAATATTGTGTATGTGAGCCACTGTGTGTCTGTGTGTGTGTGTGTGTGGGGGGGGGGGGGGGTTGTATTTGCAACAGACCTGCTGTTTTTTCTTTGGATGCTGGAGAAGACTTTATGATTCTTCAATGCAAGTTCATCTTCTGGCTGTAACTAGAGACAAGTCCCAGAGAGAGTCCAGGTGTGGATAAGGCCATGAACAGGGACTAATTCAGCAGTAGGTAGAAGTGAATGTGCAGACTGCTAACAAAAACAGGGTAATCAGTTCAGAAACATTCCTGCAGTATAATCTCCCTGGTTGCTACCCTGGGGTATGGCTCACCTACTGGCACCAAAAGGCAGAAGCCAGAAGGCTAAGTCCCCCACATAGAAACAGAGGACTCCACAATGGTGTTATAGGGTGCAAAGAGCAATAGGGGAATCAATGGACAATACCAAAGGCATTGAGATAGGAAACTGAGAATACTAGGTATTTGAGGAAAAAAGTCAACAAACAGAAGTCAGTTGTTTTTCCCTTTGAATCAAGTAATGTACCATGCTGTAAAAAAAACACTGCAATGCTGACAACAGCTTTTTAATTCATAACTCCTTGGCAGGATTCATATGAATGAACACTTTGGTTTTCTTAAAATAAATGCACTGCACATACAAAGGTACCACATATGCAATTTACTATCTTATATGTCATAGAAGAGCATTATATGTCATAGACGAGACATTTCAGTTATCTGAAATAATGTATCTGTGTCTTCAGAATGTCACATTGTTTTCTGTGTGTGTGTGTGTGTGTGTGTGTGTGTGTGTGTGTGTGTGTGTGTGTGTGTGTGTGTGTGTGTGCGTGTGTATGTGTGTGCGTGTGTGTGTGTGTGTGTATGTGTGTGTGTGTGTGTGTGTGTGTGTGTGTGTGTGTGTGTGTGTGTGTGTGTGTGTGTGTGTATATACGAAGCATGACATCTGGGAATATTACCCAGTGTAGCCTGAGTCTTCAAGTTCTTATCCTTAATTAACTTCTGCTAGTGTCCATGACTTCATCTGTCATGTTCCTCATCCTCTTTACTTCCATCTGTTTCCTGGAAGATCACATATTGTCCTGCTTTTAGCTATTTTGGTTTGTTGTCTTGCAAGAGCTATATCTATAAAAGGTTGGGCACATTTTGATGACATTTTCAAAATTAAACTAGAGCAGCAGAGTTTACTTAAAGTGACTTGCTGATGAAGAAAATCTTACCTGGTCCACAATGTGGTGTGCATAAACTGCCAATCCAGTATTTCTCTCTACTGCATGTCCTCCCTGTGGTTGCGTGGGTTTCCTCCGGGTGCTCCGGTTTCCTCCCACATCCCAAAGATATGCTGTAGGTGGATTGGACATTCTACAGTAGCCCTAGGTGTGAGTGTGTGTGTGTGTGTGTGTGTGTGTGTGTGTGTGTGTGTGTGTGTGTGTGTGTGTGCCTTCCGTGGAAGGTTGGGCGCCAGGCTGGCAACTCGACACTGTAAATCTCTACTGCCAATCATGAGTGGACAGGTGAAGAAGAAGAAGTGAAGGTTGTTGAAGTTTTAGTGTTAAAAATAAATAAATACAAATGACAGTTCTATATGCTGATGTCGCAGCGTGCAGTCACTGAACTTAAACCTCATTTGCGCCAGCAAAAGGAAACCTTCAGGTATGTCCCTGTATTTTAGTGGACATGGCGTCATACCTGCACAAAGATATGACCATTACAGTCTATGGATGCATCTCATGCTGTGGTTATGGTGACATTGCTGTGATATAGCATATATTTTCTGAAAAATTGAGAGTTGTTGACCACTACAAAATTTTGGAGTTATAGGAGACGGACTGTGAAAATGTGTATGGAGTAACTGTACAGATTTACGCAAAATGTCCAGATTTTTGCCTCATTTCTTTGGTCTGCTCATCATAAAATGTTGGTTTTCTTGCAAATCATAGACAAATCATTGAGGATGGAAGCCAGAAAACAATGACAGACGTTTCAGTTTCAGACTTCACACCCTTCCAAAAATACATGCAAATGGAAAACCTGTTATTCTATCAACTTTCTAAGGTTCTAAGAGGAATATTTAAAAACTGTCCCTATTTTTGGATCTTTATCCCTATTAGTTATTGCTTTGTCCAGATTTCATATTCTAAGAGGTGGAGAGGTGTGGTTGCTGCATTTGTGAATATGTGTATACAATAGGCTGTTGTTAGTGTTGGTAGGCATGGAAATACACACGTTGTCACCCTTGATGGTGCATAAATCATCTATCTACAGCTAACATACTATACCCTCCATGATACCAAAACAGTCAACTGCTACCTAGTGGATATTAGCACCATGCATGAACTAGTGGACATAAGTCATCCTCACATGCAGCTCCATGGCTGGCATTGAGTACTTATTCTTGGACATGTAGGTATGTGTAACAGTAGTAAAATTAGCTACTGTGACCTTTCAGTCATCAACAGTGGGCATAATGGAGAGATTGCAAGCATCTGTATCAGTTATAACACAACAATTCCTCATTAACACAATATAGCATGTGAGGTATCATATGTGGCTTTGACATACTGTAGAGGAGAAAGACATCACGACTGGGGCATTTTATGTCATAGTCCAGTTTTTAGTGGTACTAGTAACCATCAGCGGCACTCACACTGCAACAGAGGCCCCACCAGGGGAGCAGTATATCAAAGATAAGAGGTCCACTCCATCAACTGCTAGATGGTCTACAGTGCACAATGTATAACATACAGTGTGTAAGCAAATCATCTAGATAGTGCCTATGATTTGTCCATTTAGCACACAGGCAACGTACAGCATTTGTGCAGAGAGGTTTTTCACAGGGCCACCATACTGGTAATGCTGGATATGTCTTGGAGCCATGGTTAGTGACACCAATTAGAGACTTGGAGACCATGGCAGAGAATGCATACATTGATGCCCTGTTACAGAACAGAGTATTTAATGAATGTATGTTTTACTTGCTAAAGGCCCTCATCTGCTGTTAGGATATCTCTGATAGCACACCACAGAAGACCCTGGAACACTGTAAAATCTTTTAAGTATGGGCATTTTTACACAGTACGTAGATATGCAAACAGTTACAGCAGGGCAAAGATGTTCAGGATGAAGAAGTTTGAGTCTGCCGTAGATGCAGTGCCTGTGAAAGAGCTGCCTCCAGGGGATGACTATGACTATGCCAGAAGGAGGGTGTGAAAGTACACCATGGAAAATGACAAAAAAAACATAATTCCGAGAGGCCAAGATATGGACCTCAGTACTAAAATGTACCAAGAAAAAGAAGCGACCAAGAAGTCTGTAACACAGGAAAACTCAACTTATTTAATAAATCTCCAAAACAGCTTCACTGGTTTACAGACATATTAAACAAGTTACGTGTTCCTGTGTTTTGGTGTTCTTGGATGCTTCATTTTCAAAACCCCACGACACTGGCTAAGTGACAGCATCGGGTTGATAACTATGGAGCAGTATAAGCAGCACAAATAACACTATAAATGTTGCATGCAAAACTACATTCAGGCACACTGTGCATCAGACATAAACTACCCAGGTAACAAATTACTGAGGTCACAGCATAGTGGTCATCATATGCACAAGTGAGGTAGATCTCACTGGCAAGTGTGAAAAATAGGCAGTGTGTGTGTGTGTATGGGGGTGGGGGTGACAGTTAATGGTGTGTGTGTGTGTGTGTGTGTGTGTGTGTGTGTGTGTGTGTGTGTGTGTGTGTGTGTGTGTGTGTGTGTGCCTCAGAGATACATAGGCTGGTGGTTGTGGGGAGCTGGAAGACTGGCTTGTGTGTGGGGGTAGTGTCTGCATTGTTTTGTGACTGAGTGATGATGGGCAGTACTGATATGTATGTACATGTGTGCAGGAACACAGCTCCAGAAGATGGTGCAGCACTGTGCTAGTGTCTGATTGACAAGGGTAAGACACACGCAGGAGACCTATGCATCGATCATGCACCATCCTCAGGGGCAACCTCTGTTGGGGACATCATAGACTCACTTCACAGCATACACAGTGGATGGAGTGGTTCATGAACTCAAAAGACATATCATGTCAAGGGTGGTCTCCACATGGAGACCCCATTCCAGTGCATTTCCATGTCACCTCCACAGTACCTTCAACATTGGATGGTGATGGAGAGGTGTTGAAACTGTGGGGCCTGGAACACTCCCTCCCAATCCCATGGTGGGACCACCCCCAGAGGAGGATATGGACAGAAAACAGGAAATGTGGTGATTGTGATGGGTGACTGCATACTAGAACCTACTGTGTACAAACTCCCTATGCCACATGTCTGTAATACTTGATATGTGCCTCAAGTACTCCCGGATGTCTTTATGCAGATCACATGTTACCCCAACCAGTTCAGCTATGGCTGTATTGGTTCCTGTATTATGGTTCTGAACAAACACTAACTAATGCCAGTGGAGAAACACAGCTCAGAAGGAGGGTGGGTGCCTTTAAGTCTTCAGCTACTGGCATACTGACCACTCAGGTCATGCTCCCACTCAGTGAAGCTGGTGACAAAAATGGGGGGCTTGTGCGGCAATGATGAGGACATTCACTGGGGGGATATGTTAGCATCTTACTGTCCCTGGATCTGAGGGGAGGGTTGCATAGGCACAGGAGTTGTGTTAATGGAAGGGTGGTAGGGGTGACTACCCCATTACCCAAGTTGACCCCAACACTGTGACCTGACTATGCTGGGATTTGGCTATCATCATAATTAGAACCAAACAGTTCCAAAATATCAAGAGAGCCTAAATCCATAGTGGAGGACTATGATAACACATCACTTGTCAAAACACGTAACAGTTACACAGTCTAATAAGTAACAGTAAGAATGTACTCTTCACCAACACCAACAGCTCAACGAATCTACCTCTGTATAACAGAGTCTTACAGAGAAATTATATTTAATTTATCTTGGGCATATGATATGGCTTCTGCACTTGCAGTCTTTATGTTCCAATAAAACTAAGAAGCCATGCTTGTAAACAAGTTGTGCCTGTAATACGTCATATTCAGACCCACATGGTGCATCGTCATCTATAGATAGCCTTGGTGCCATGTGCAACTCCACACCTTCATGTAGTGTGCCACTGTGGATTGCAGAACTATCCAACCCCCACAATTTTGATTCCAGCAACTCCTCTGTGACAGTCATAGGTGATTCTGCCATCAGATCCCTTCTATGGCCTTCTGCTCCTGTCTTCTACAGGCTGTTGTGGGGAGAGTAATGCCTGGCACACACAGCATTGTCAGACTTCACTCTGATGAGCTGCCTGCATATCCACCAAACAAACAACAGAATTACCCATTCTAAAGACTTAAACCTTGCCTGTGATATAAATAGAACCTGCTGGAGAGACAGGTATGTATCCAAGAGACTACCCCATCTGTGGAAGAGGGTCCCCATCCTTGTGAAGCAGAGTTGCTCCCCAACCCAATTCAAGTCTAACTTGGACTGTTAAATGGGGAACAGGAAATTCACCCCATGCTTGGCACCTGTGTTTCTAAGGGATACAGTCAACCTGTAAATGGTTCATCTCCCAGGAGCATGTTTGTAAATGTTTCATCTCCCAAGCCCTCACCAACACTTATCACGAGTACCAGAACTTGTCAGAAATTTAGGATGCATGGCTAGGCTTAAAAAGGCCCATGTGGTTGTTAGCCTAGTAAAGACCTATGTACTTATGAATCTATGAACAGGTGGGGAGTCTTACTATGTGCTGCAGTTGTTGTTTATTTTATTTTATTTTTATTTTATTTGACATTTGCTAACCAGGAAAGTCCATCTGGACATGAGTCCTTTTTCAGTGGAGGCCCGGGGAGAAAAGCTCCCCAAACATCATACAGTACAGCAATAGACAGTGCAGTGTTTGTTACAGCAGATTTACAAAAGATATAAAATAATTACACTTGTAATACATTACAAAATTAATAGTTTTACAGGAGATTGAGCAGGAAAATTTTTTGTAAGACTACAATAGTGATAAAACATATAAGTGAGTTACATTCTGAGGTGTTGTATTTAAGTTCATTATGAGGAGTTATTAAGAAAAGAAGTATAGATAAGATCAAACATAGGTAACAGATAGAGGGGAAGTTAAGATTTATGTTTGAGAAAATGTACTAAGGGGATGATAAGGAGTCTAGCCTGGGCTGTGGCAGGTACATAGCTAAGAGTTTGTAAGGTGGGTTTTTAGGAGTTTTTTAAACTGTTTAGGTGAGGAGGTATTCTTAACTGGGCTGGGTAGAGTATTCCAGAGTTCGGAAATATAGTAGGAGAATAGGGCTTCACCTGCTGAGTTTTTTTACTTTGGTGACTTGGAGGAGTAGATTGTTATTTGAGCGAAGGAGTCTGGATGCTAAGTATGATTGGATTAGATTTTTAAGGGCTGAGGTTTTTTTCTGCATGTTTGAGGATTTTGTGGGATAGGGTTAGTTAATTAAATTGAAGTAAGAGGGGGTGTTCTAGCCAGTCCAGTTGCATGAGAGATTGACAGTGGTGGGATTTATAGTGGACATTTGTGGCAAATTTGGAGATCTTGTTATAGCAGCTTTCAAGCTTGTTGCGGTTGGTTTTACATTTGTTAAAATGGGGGATGCATATAGAAGTGTCAATAGCAGGTGTATTTTAGCAATTGTACTTTTTGTATTTTTAGTAAGATATTGTTTGTTTCTGTAAAGGAGACCAAGTTTTTGTGTACTTTTTATGGATTGGTCTATGTGGAGATAAAATTTCAGTTTATTGTTGACAATAACACCTAGAAGTTTGGTATGGGGGGTAGGAGTAATTGTGGTTTTATTCTTAGAGAGGAAGTGAAAGTGTGAGGAGGGGGAGGGTTTTTGGTGGGGTAGGAGAGCATAAGTTTAGTTTTATTGGGATTTAATAAAAGTTGGGAGTTACTTACCATGTTTCAACAGATAGGAAGGTGTCTTGGGTGATAGATTGCAGGTCATTAAGGGAAGAAACAGAGCAGGTCAGAGTGGAGTGGTCAGCATATTGAAGGATTTTGGCTTGGGGGGCTGCAGTGTGGAGGTGATTAGTAAATAGGGAGAAAAGAAGGGGATCAAGGATGAAGCCTTGGGGTACCCCTAAGGTGACTGGTAGGAGGGGTGAGAGGGATCCTTGCCAAAGGACAGTTTGCTGTTGGTTTGTTAAGTAGCTCAGGAACCATGCTATAGCTGTATTGCTGAGATTTTGGAAGGAGATGACCTCTATGAGTTTGGGGTGATTGATCATGTCAGAAGCTTTTGACAGGTCCAGAAATATTGCTGAGACAATCTGGGAGTTTTCTGAGCAGATTAATAGTATTTGTGAAGGATAGAAGGGCTGTTGTTGTGCTATAGGCATGTGTGATAGGAGGTCATATGTTAATAGATAATTTTAAGTTGTGAGTGAATGACTTTTTCAAGGATTTTAGATGGGGGGGGGATGGCAATGGGGTGAAAGTTAGTTAGCTCACAGGAGCTACCTTTCTGTGCAAAGGTGTGATGTATGATATTTTCCAGATAGTGGGGACATATGAATCAGTGATGGATCTATTTATAAGTATGGTTACTGGGTAGCAGATTGCCTCTGATGCTAGTTTTAGATAGTCTGCAGGGAGGTTATTGGCAATTAAGGTGGTTGGTTTTAGTTTACTTAGTAATTTTTTGAAGTGATGGGTGGAGACAGGTTATCACAATTTTGTGGGGGGGCTATTGTACTTTGTTTTTGGGGGGTAGTTGTAGTGTTATTTAGATTATTAGCTAGAGATTGAATGGATTATGTAAAGTAGTTGTTGAACTGGGTGGCAATGCTATCACAGCAGTCAGTTGAATTAGGCGTAGGTGTGGTATTTTTACCTCATTTTAACAGATTGTTTACTCTGCCCAGAATTTGTGTGGGTTATTTTGATGTTTGATTTGAATAATGTGGTAGTAGTTAGTTTTGTCGATTTTGATTAGCTTTTTGCTTTGTTTCTAAGTTCCAGGAAAAGTTGTTTGTTGGTGCTGGTTTTGTTCTTATGGAACTGTAACCAGGCCTTGTCCATGTCTTTCAGTATTGCTCTAGTTTCTTTAGTTAACCAGGGTGCATAGTTAGATTTTACTCTAATCTTTCCAGTTGATGCGTGGGTATTGAGAATCTCAAGGAAAGTGTTATTGAAGGAAACTACTGCCTCGTCTAATGGCAGTTGTTTGAGATGTTCCCAGTGACACAGTGTTTAAGATCAGAAATAAATTTGTCCGGGTTAAATTGTTTTTTGTTTCTGATTGTGCGGAAGGTTGTTGGATGAGGTATTTGCTTTCATTTTCTTAAGAGAAATGTTGGGCAGTGGTCGCTTAGGTTATTAGGGAGGCTACCCCAGTGGGTTGCTAGGTGGGGAGAATTTACTAATATCCAGTCCAGTATGGATTCACGTTTAGTGGTTTTATCGGTCCTGGTTGGGGCTGAGATGATTTGGGTATAGCCCTACAGGTTGATGTGCATAGTAGGATTTGGGGAGTAACCTAGAAGCCAGTCTATGTTAAAGTCTCCTAGTAAGATAGTTTCCTGAGGGAGGGATATAGTACACCATTGCAAAAGATTTTCCAGAGTGGGGATGTTGCTACCTGGTGGGATGTATCCCCCTACTATATTAAGGTGCTTGTTGGGGTTGATGGTAAGTTTGGCTATAATTAGCTCAGCATTTGTGAGGTCTGGAGGGGAGATGTGCAGGAGATCAACTGCTAGATGATTTTTGTATAGGATGGCTACACCACCTCCTTTTTTATCTATTCTATCTTTTCTTAGGATATTGTAACCTGGGGGGCTGATTTCATTGTTGCTGATATGTGGCTTTAGCCATGTTTCTGTCAGAATAACTATATCTGGGGAGTAGTAGCATAGTAGAGCATGTAAATTGTGGATTTTGTTGAGGTTTTTCCATGGTGAATTTAAGTAAGGTTGTTTTGGGGGGGTCTATATTAGAACACTGAAGCTTCAAAACTTCGAGTGTTCTAATATCGACCCATTTTCAGCGAACGCAGAAAATATCGAAGAAACAGAAAACCAAATTTTTTCCTAGGGAAAGAATTCAGTTGTCCGTTTCTGTAGCTTCAATATTTTCAGCGTTGTGGTGGAAAGTTACGGGTCGGGTTCAGGTAAGTGTGCGATTGTGTGGACGTGAGGGTTAGAGCAGGTTAGGTGAGTTAGGGTTAGGGTGCGGGTCAGGTAAGTGTGCGATTGTGTGGATGTGAGGGTAAGGGCGGGTAGGTGAGTTAGGGTTAGGGCGCGGGTGAGGTGACTGTGCGATAGTGATGGACCTTAGGGTTAGAGTTTGGGTTAAGGTAAGTGGATAGTTAGTGGTGTATGTATAGTTTTGTGTAGGGTTAGGTGTAAGAGTTTAGGTGTATGTGTGTGGACTGCTGTATGTTTGGTGTGCTTGTATTGTGTGTATGTGTTTTGGAACAGCGAATTTTTTCCCTAGGAAAAAAAATTGCTGTTTTGTATGTTCGATGTTTTAAATTTTCGATTAATAGGGTTCGATATTAGAACCAAACAAGACAAATAAAACCCAAACCAGGGTAAACGAAGGATAACCAAACAATACAGCACAGACCACTGCTAAACGAATCCACGGAGAGCCAGTATGTTGCAGAAACAATTCTTTAATGAAGACTTAGCGCTTTCACCAAACAAACTGTGGCATCATCAGAGTCATACATTCTAGTCAAAGACACTAGGTTTAAATAGCTGTTGAATCAAAACAATAATTCAATAATTAACTAATTAATCAATCAATTTAAACCTTAAACAAACACTACCATTCAACCAGACCACATTGCATTCAATGTACCCATTACAACATAAACTATTTTTAAAAACATTAAAATTCTCTAACCTTGTATATAATGTATATCATATTGATTTGTGTATAAAAATATATAAAATATATAATATATAAAACTATATATATTTTAACTTTGACATACATTGAGGGATAAAACGGAGTATGCGAGCAAAAACGCTTATCCCCCAGGGCGTAAATTAAACCACACTGCTAGTGTTCATAATGAGGGGTTTGGTCCTGAACAAGTGGAGGAGTTCCATGTACTGGACTGTGAAAGTGAGATGGCAGAAGATTTTCTAGAGCAACCGAACGAGCTCCGGAGGTCGGAGAGGATTCACAACAGAAATCAGAACTCTTTGCAGAACTTTTCAAGGGGACATTTGGTAGGGAGGGGGAGGGGGGTTCATTTGAGGAAAGGAGTAACACATTAAGTTTATTTGGTAATTCTGACTGTGTGTGTTTAGATGGAAATTCTTATGTTTTATGTGAAGTTCATTCAGATTTGCAACCTGGGTCTCACTATACCAACAGTGAGAATGTTTATGACAATTTTGTAAGTGAAGGTTTAGAAACACAGGCTGAATTAATTGAAGGTTTTTCATTAGACAGTCAGTATGTATTGACAACGTTTCATTCCTTACCCATTTCCATCGGTAATTTTGGTGAAAATGATGTTAAGGGCATTAGTGACATGAATGCAGACATTTTGATTGTTAATAAGGAAAGTTTTGAAGTTTGAAATTTTGATGAAATTAGCAATGTTGAAAACAACAATAGACTGTGCTGTGCTATCAGAAGGAGGTTTAATTTTAGTATTTACAACTACACTGACACAATACTGTCTGACAGTTATTATAAATTATTTAGTAGAGGGATTAATTTTGCTCCCAATTTCAAGCTGGATGTTGCCCATGTTCTGACTAACCTTAAGTTGTTTTTGAGAAGAGTGAATCTTAAACTTTATTTTGGAGAGAAACATCTGTTTAATGTTGGGAGCCCTCAACCAGGGGCTTTTTGTTTAAAAAGGAAAAGTTTGTTTATTCCCCCGCACAATGCAGAAATATTGAATCTTGAGAGGATGCTGGAATGTGAATTTAGGAGAATTTGCCTCCAGAAATATTTGTGGGAAGACAATATTGATGAAGGAGAAAGACTGGTTTTGTCTGAGTTGAGAACAGCAAACAACACTAGATGTATGAAACCTGACAAAGGTGGGGGGATGGTGCTTATGTATAAAATTGACTATCTTGCTGCTATGATGAATTTATTAGACAATGAAACTGTTTATTGTAGAGTGTCTCTAAATGAAGTCAACATGGCTTACAAAAAGATTGATTTGTTTTTGATGGATGCCTTGTTTCAGGGTACGATTAGTGAAGATGAATTTGACTATTTGCAGGTTAGACATCCTATTATGCCAAGTATCTTTGGTATACCTAAAGTGCACAAAGGAGTGAATCCCTTGTTATTTAGGCCGATAGTGTCCGCAAGGGGTTCCAAGACTGAACCTTTGGCTTCCTTTGTAGATGTGGTTTCAAAACCAGCCTTTCAGGATGTAGAACACACCCTGAGAGATTCTTGGCATTGTTTGGAAAGGTTAGGAAAAGTTGATGTTGTGAGTAGTTTATATAGTTTTCTTACCATTGACATAGTCAATTTATTTTCAGTGATTCCCCATGGGGAAGGATTAGATATGTTTTTTGAAAGCCTGAATTCAAGTGACAAGGTTGACAAGAGTAGAACAAACTTGTTGTATGATTTGATGGAGATGGTTCTACGTAACAATTTTATGAAATTTGAAGGGGAGTATTTCAAACAGTGTTCGGGAGTGGCAATGGGTGCCAAATGTGCCCCGACCTTTGCAAATCTAGTTTTGTTGGCTTGAGAAAGGTCATTTGTGTTTACATCAGTATTTTATTCTAAAATTGTTCTCTATAGTAGATTCCTGGATGATTTACTTATTTTGTGGGGAGGAGATGAAAATGAGGCAGTTCAATTTGTCAATTATTTGAATGGAACTACCAAATTTTTAAAATTCACTCACACTTGGAGTAAGGACAGTATTAATTTTTTGGACATCACCATTATCAAGGATGGGGATGGTTTATTGAGCACAATTTTTAGGAAAGAGAATTATTCTAATTCATTATTGCATTTCAACAGTTGCTATCCCTTCCACCAGAGGAAAGGGGTGGCAAAGGGTCAGATGGTTCGTACATCGAGATTGGTTAGTGATGAGGGGATGTTTAAGAAGGAGATGTATACCTTAATTGGGATGTTGCTGGATCCTGGGTATCCCATGAATTTATTATTAAAAATTAAGAAAGAGGTGTATAAAAAGAGAAGAACAGTATACTCCCCTATTTTAAGGAAGTATGGGAGCAATGGAAGTTTGGAGAGGTTTGGTGACGTTGTGAGTACTAGTGAAAGACAAAAAGAGATGTTTAATCAGGACCCAGTTTTTGTTTTACAGTTTAGTGAGAAAGCTTCTGAAATGTGTGCTGTAATGAAAAGTTTATGGGACAACAGTTTAAGTATGGAATTAAAGACTATTATTGGATCTGAACCTAGAATTGTTTTTAGTAAAGGACCCAATTTGAAGAGTATTTTAGAGAAGAATCCTAAGTCTGTTAAGTCCATGATGAGTAAATGTGGAACATGTAGGGCATGTAGGTTTATAGCGGAAGGGCCTTATATTTGTGTGGCCAATTTTGGGCGTACCTTGGGTTGTCCGGGGGCATGTAATTGCAACAGTAAAAACATCATTTATATTGCTTCATGCACCTCATGTGATGCATTCTATATTGGAATGACGACACGTAGGCTAAGGGATAGGGTGTTGGAGCATGTTAGATGTGTGAGAAACAAAGATGCACACAATGCCCTATATCTGCATTCTGTCAAATGCTCTAGTTTCAAGAAATTTTTGTTTTTTATTATTGATCGGGTCGTCACTGACCAAGGTGGTGACATTGGGAACAGAGTAGCTCTTCTTGAAACAGAATGGCAACTCAGGCTAAATGCAATGAAGCAGCCTGGTTTAAATGATTGCATTTCATTAAAGCCTATTCTGAGGCAAAAATCATATTTGATATAAGATGTATAATGAACTGTTATATAAATACAAATTTTTTTTTTATTTTGTTTATATATTTGTTATATTATATGTATGTCAAAGTTAAAATATATATAGCTTTATATATTATATATTTTATATATTTTTATACACAAATCAATATGATATACATTATATACAAGGTTAGAGAATTTTAATGTTTTTAAAAATAGTTTATGTTGTAATGGGTACATTGAATGCACTGTGGTCTGGTTGAATGGTAGTGTTTGTTTAAGGTTTAAATTAATTGATTGATTAATTAGTTAATTATTGAATTATTGTTTTGATTCAACAGCTATTTAAACCTAGTGTCTTTGACTAGAATGTATGACTCTGATGATGCCACAGTTTGTTTGGTGAAAGCGCTAGGTCTTCATTAAAAAATTGTTTCTGCAACGTACTGGCTCTCCGTGGATTCGTTTAGCAGTGGTCTGTGCTGTATTGTTTGGTTATCCTTCGATATTAGAACACTCGAAGTTTTGAAACTTCGGTGTTCTAATATAGACACATTTTGGGGAGGGTTGGGTTGTATTATATGTGAATTCTTGGGGCCTGGATTGGGGTGGATGTCCCCTGCCAGTATTATTTGTTGGTGTATGTTTTGAAGGAGCTTGGTGATTTTCTTAAGGGCCTTAGAGAATGTAAGAGAGGTGGTGGACTTAGTTGTGGAAGGAGTTTGATTGTGTGATGGTCAGTATTAGTTGTGTAAAAGAGAGCTGGGGTAATAGGTTGTTATGACTGTAACCCTTCCTCAGGCCTGCTCATGGGTCTGATTTTGGCAACCAAGAGAAGTGAGTCCCATGTAACATCCCACCAGGCATAATCATAGAATTCATGGTCAGGTCTCTCATGATGGATTTTCTGACAACCATGCTTATTGTGGGCCTGCAGCAGGATGTCATTCTCTGTCCTGACAAACTATGTCCTGATAAAGAGTACAAATGGTACTCTTAATGTGCCTTTCACCTACAGACGCAGCCATAGCTGAGTCATCTAGCATCCAGTGCTGTACACCAGTCTGGCAGTGTCCTTCAACTCTATAAGTTAAGGAGAAAAAAAATCTGTGTTGTGGTGCAAAAGCTCACGAACTAGACAGGTCCCATTTCTGCACCCCTCAACTCTAAGTGAAGAAAAAAAAAAGGACTTCTATTTTTAAAACTGTAGCAAATGCCTTGCTACACCTTATACTAAGACGAAAAAATAGATGCATTTCAGTACTGCAGTCCTGACCAGAAAAGCAGTATCTAAATTCATTTCTGAATTGGGATTTAGAAATGTCAGTACATAAATTAATACTGGTACTGTGCAACCAAATGGTGGGCACCTCCCAATCATGCCCCATAATATCTTGTACCTGGGGTGGCCGCCCCTTCTTTCTAACTTATGTAGGCATGACAACCAGGAATGCCAAAGACATATGTGTGTGAGCTCTTAGTAGGTCACTCATGATATACCCCTACATAGCTACACCCACACCTGTCCAGTGTTGGCAATACTCTTGTTTTATTGTAACATTGATGTGTTATGCGTGGAATGTTTATGTTTATGTACCTTGATCAGGAAACAGGGTGCACACATGGCTGTATGTGTGACAGGTTGCATCACATGCTCATGCATCGGCCACATAGGCAAGCATATTGCCTCCCTGTGCACTTTGGAATATTACAATTGTTATGACGTGTATCATGTTACTCCCCCTGACTGTAGGGGAGTGGCAGACCCAGCACAGGATTTGACTGTCAGTATTCACTCCCCTTCTTGCCTCTGATGTACACAACTTGTATCTGGGACCACTGCTCAAACATCCAGTATAGGCCAAAGTGCAATGTGTGTGTGTGTGTGTGTGTGTGTGTGTGTGTGTGTGTGTGTGTGTGTGTGTGTGCGCAGCTCACAGGTAAGCATGGGCTTACTGTTAGACACCTCGCATGTTGTTTATGCAGATGGCCCTATACATAGGCATCTGTGCAGACCATGCTACCAAACCAGCAGATGGATTTCAAACCAGATGTACAATGCCATCTTATAGATTTATGAAAGGATGACCCACGGTGGTAGCAATGCCATGGTTGATGTACAGGGATTTCTGATGCAGGCAAAGTGTGTCTTTTGCAGAACACATTTGGATTCCTATCCTAGGAGTGGAATGACTCAAAACTGGTGTATATCTCTCACCCTAACCTTATCCTACTACTAGAGCAACTTTTCCTACATTTTAAGGTGAACAGGGGTAGTTATTTAAAAAGCACGTCTGCACCTGTGAAAAAGTACTGACTGCTGTGGAGGAATACTGGGGACAAGGACAGTGAGACTTATGCCAGTAGAATGCAAGCAAACCATGTCAACCATGAGTGAGAAGTCAAGTAATAAAGTCGGCACATGTCTGAAGAAATTTAAAAAGAAGCTGTTCAAAGTCAGGTCAGTTAAAAGCTGTGACGACTGCAAAGCAGGCTGATAAGAGGTTTACAGACAAGCAGCTTGTGAAAATAAAGGAATAATATCTCAGCAATTTACGTCAAGAAATGAGTGAGGGAAGCACTGAAGTCAGGGATGTTGGGAAGGGGTGGCAGAGTAAAATTGTTGTTTTCCTGGGAAATTGGGGGCAAATGTTTCAAGATTGTTGTTATACAGTAATGGCCAGTACTATGAATCAGCACCCCCCCCCCAAGCCAGAGTCCAAAAAAAACAAAAACAAAAGAAAAGTACTTTGTTGTAATAAGCCGATCGATACATTGTAAGCGATCAGCTGTTTACAGTTAGCTCTATATCCCCAGCTGTTTCGATAAATGGGAAACAAAATGTAATGAATTTCCCTTTCTCTGGAACACAAACTAGATGGCCAGATGCATGACACACACCCACGTCTCTCATACACACACATACGCACTTTCTTCTGCGTTCACACACAGCCATTCTGCTTTCACACATGCACTTTTCATTCTTTCATGATTAGTAACTCTTTCTCATACTCACAGGCACAGTCTGTTTTGCATTCACAAAACACAGACATACTGCTTTCATGCATGCACTGTTAATTCTGTCATGCATAGCTAACTATCATACACAACCATACACACTCTCTTGTGCATTCACACACACAGACATTCTGTTTGCACAAACGCACTGGTCATTCTCTCATGCATCGCTAACACTCTCTCATACACACACATACACAGTCTCTTCTGCATTCACACACAGAGATTCTGCTTTAACGCATGCATTCACTAACCCACCAGAAACCCACTCATGCACATGCAAGCACACACACACACACACACACACACACACACACACACACACACACACCAAAGCATGCCCAGCATACCTCTCGTCTGTACTGATTTGCACAGAAATAACCAGATTTATACATGCAATGTTTTTGTAGCGTTGTCATGGAATTGTGGCTTTCTCGCAATTACGGGGAAAATGAGAAAAGAGCGAAGTTAGAAAATAATGGCCAGTAGTATGAACCAGCACCCAACCCCCTCAGCAAGAGACAAAAAAAATACATAAAATAAAATAAAATAAAAAAAGAGCACAACTGTAATAAGCCGATCGATACATTGTAAGTGATTGGCTTATTACAGTTAGATATATACCCCCAGCTGTTCCATTAAATGACAAAAAAAAAAAAAACAAATAACTAAAAAAATAGCGGATGTTCCTTTTCCTGGCACACAAACTAGATGAGCAGATGCGTCAAGCACTCCGCCATCTCTCATACACACACACACAGTCTCTTCTGCATTCAGACACCCAGACATTCACCGCTAACTCTCTCATACACACAGTTATACAGTCTGTTCTGCATCCGCACACACACAGACATTCTGTTTCACACACGCACTGGTCATTCTCTCATGCATCTCTAACGCTCTCCCATGCACATGCATACACACACTCTTCTGCATTCACACACACAGACATTCTGCTTTCACGCATGCATTGACTAACTCACATGCAATCAGCACCAGAAACCCACTCATACACATACTTGCACACACCAAAGCACACCTGGCACACACTCACTGTTCATTCTCTCATGCATCTCTAACTCTCTCTCATACGCACGCATGCACACTCTCTTCTGCATTCACACACACAGACATTCTGCTTGCACACACGCACTGGTCATTCTCTCTTGCATCGCTAACTGTCTCTCATACACAAACATACACAGTCTCTTCTGCATTCACACACACACAGACATTCTGCTTTCATGCATGCATTCACTAACCCACATGCAATCAGCACCAGAAACCCACTCATACACATACTTACACGCACCAAAGCACGTCAGGCATACTCTCGACTGTAAAGATTTTCTAATGTAATGTCTGGATTTATGGCTCATATTTTTCCTTCCCTTCCTCAAAGAATTGTGGTTTGGTGGCAAACAGGGCAGATTATTAAAGACTGAAGGTAGAAAATTATGGCAGACATTCCACAGTTAAACTTGTTAAACTTCAGAAAATCCATGCTAATTCAAAACTGTTATTCTATCAACCATCTAAGTTTGTAAGAGCAATACTTAAACAATGCCCCTATTTTGAGCCTTTGGGTAGATTTCTTGCTCTAACAGGTTCAGAGGTATGGGACTGAATGTAGTAAGCAATATAAAAAAAGTTCAACTACACTTGCGGTATAACTGGAGGGACAGATTTAAATGCAGTAAAACGATTTTACAATCAACTTACCCTAACAGTTAGCGTACGCGATGTGATTTTTCAGGCACTTCTCTGAAGTTTCAATAAAGGATATACTGGCTCCTATAATGTTTTCAGTCTTGCAGGAAACAGTGGCTGTAATACAGTTCCACAACAACGTGTAAT